>NC_081574.1:28694816-28729536 GCF_022355385.1 Mustela nigripes | reverse complement strand
AAAAAAAAAAAAAAAAAACAAAAAAAAACATACAGGTATTAATCAGGGTTCTCTAGAGAAACAGAACGAACAGGATGTATGTGTTTATGAATGTACTTTATAGACAGAGAGATAGAGAGATAGATAGAGATTTATTATAAGGAATTAGTCCACGTGATTATGGAGACAGAAAAGACCACTAACCTGCAGTCAACAAGGTAGAGACTGAGGAAAGCAGGTGGTGTACTTGTGTTAATCTGAGTCTGGAGGCCTGAGAACCAAGCAAGCCAATGATGTAAGTTTCAGTTCAAAAGCTGGTATCCTCTATCCAAGAAGAGCCCATGTTTTTGTGTGAGTCCAAAGGCTAGAAAAATGGAATGTCCCAGCTGCAAGCGTTCAGACAGAAGGAGTTCCCTCTTTACTCGGCTTTATTGTGCTGTTCAGGTCTTTGACTGATTGGACCAGGCCCACCCACATTAGGGAGAGCCATGTGCTTTTACTCCTGTACCAATTCAGATAATCGCATCCAGAAACACCCTTGGAGATACAGTCAGAATGTTTCTCCAAAGTCTGGGCATCCTGTGGCCCAGTCCAGCTGACACATAAGATTAGCCATCACAATATGTAAATATTTTAGCATATGGTAACCATCCATCCACTATGCCCTAATAAAGATCAATTATAGGGGCGCACGATACATTGAGACAGACGAGTGACTGATAAAGGATATTCCCTTCTTTTACTTTAAACCTTATACTCCTTGGATACAAATGTAAATAAACTGAGGTACATGGCTCTAGCCTCTCAATTATGCATATCAAGCTGAGCTACAACCAGTAGTGGATTCCTGGATCCCATGATATTTATTACAAACATGATCTCTTTTTCTACTTCGTCAAGGTTCACCCCACAGTGAACTACTTTATGTCCCAAACTGTTAAGCTTTCATTACTAGAGAAAAGTTCATGGGGTAGGTATAGGCTAGCGGTTCTAGTTTCTTCTGTGGCCCTGAAGAGGTATAAACTTTTGGTAAGCCATTGTCTTCTCAGTGTCTCGGATTCCTCATCTGTAAATAAAGTGTGGGCCGTGATCATTGAAGCCTGCTCACACCTACACTTCCAAGGTTCTGGGAAAATACACAAATTTCCTTTAATATGTCCATAACAAGAGAGTGAAGAGCCTGCGGAAGGTCGGTGCCCCACTAAGAAGCAGAGTCATCAGACCTGAAGTCACTGGGTGGGCAGATGGGGTAAGCAACTGATTGGATCTAAGTCCAAAAGAGGTTAAATTCTCTCAATGGAAATCCACTCTGGTGTGATGAAGAGAAAAGTCAATGAGAAGACAAATGATTATGTGTTGAACATCGAATTCTTCAGGCAAGGGTCACTCACATTTCTAAGAATACTGAACACGCATCTTACTAAATTGTTAGCCAGAAAGTTGGTGAAATGTGTACTCAGGATGGAATCATTTTGAAAAGCTGGTTTCTTCTGGAATGGGAACTGGGAAGAATGACGCACCACTTGGCCAAATTCCTGCCTCAGTTTCTTCCCACGCAGAGGAAAATGAGTCTTGCCGCTTCCGCCTCTTGGTGGGAGACGGCAGGAGTCATTTCAGTGGGTAATTCAAAGCTCCTCAGAGGCAGGGGCTCTGAGGGGAAGGCTGGAGAAGACAGCAGAGATAGCAGTGGTAGAAGCTGCCCCTAAGACCCAGATGAAAGGAGCGTGGAAGGGATTCTCCCGCTGGGAGAAATCTATCAGCGATTTTATCAAGCGTTTCCTTCACCCTTGCAATTTGCTCTCGTTATTTAGCTAATCCTCACTTAGTGCTTTCCTGTGAAGAGAGTCCGTGTCATCGCCCTGTTTGCACAAGAAAAAAACAGAGAGGAGTTGAGTGTAAA
The DNA here is from genome assembly GCF_022355385.1 of Mustela nigripes. Classification (NCBI taxonomy): domain Eukaryota; kingdom Metazoa; phylum Chordata; class Mammalia; order Carnivora; family Mustelidae; genus Mustela; species Mustela nigripes. Next base: position 28,727,657 of record NC_081574.1, on the reverse strand, counting down.
GCTCATCTCATAGCACGGAGCGAGGGGGGAAGAGGCAAAGCATGGAGTTCATTGTTACCTGTGCTGTTCACTTTCCGTTTGCATTCTGGCCGTTGGCTCAGACTGCTCGAAAGAAACCAGCTCTCTGCTCAGAGTGTGTGCTTGCTTGGTATGAATTAAAGTATTAAAGTATTAACTGCCCTTTTTTTTTTTTTCCTCATGGAAGCTTAACTTAATCTCCTCTTTTTAGAAAGCCTTCCCCCCCACACCTCCATACACACACTCTTGCAGGGCTTAGGAGAATTCCCTCTCCTGCACAGCCCACTAGACCATGGATACTAATTTAAGGTAATGAGCTCAGTAGCAATTGAAGTGTGTGCTCTCAGCCAGTCCCCAACCAGCCTGAGCTGGAGTGTTAACCAATAATTTGCATGTGCTGGGGGCCAGGGCTGCTTCTCTGAACCAGTCTGGCTGCCTCGGTCTCACAGTTGCGAGCGGCTCCTGGACCTCTGGGCCAGACTCCCCATCTCAGCCAATTGCTTATAATCCTTGACCACTGGGCTTGAAAAGAACAGGGAAAAGCAAAGGGGATAAGCTGCTCGGTGCAAGGCCATCATCAAGAAAACAGTTCGATGAGAAACGTCACCCTGAGAATGAGTCCGTGGTAGCTTCATTTTCTATTAATAAGAAAATTTACATTCTCACATACACATCGTTACATTCTCATCACAGGAACCCCTCCTCCCACTGGCGCCCCAAGTATTTTCGGTGACCTAACGGAAACTTACTGTCCAAGAAATGACCCAACTCTCTCATGAGTTATGGAGGAACATTTCTGGACTTCAGAGCCTAGGGAGCACTCACTGACGGTAAATGAGTTCCAGCAAACATTTTGTTCTTAGGCATGCAAAGGAAATGCACCAAGATGGCTCCTTGTACTAAAATTTATGCTGTGAACTCAGTGACTGCCCTGATTCTTTCCATCCTGACATATTCTACAAGAGGGTTTTATCAGCTGCACCTCTGCTAGCAATGAACTGAAATACCCATGGTCAGGGCCTCCCTCTTGAAGCTATCAGCATATTTGATTCAAAACGATCACAGTGTTTCTAAGTCCTTTATGATCCTAACTTAGAGAAATGTATTTCAGGCTTGTTATCAAGGCTGGAGGTAGGAATGGCCACCACTTCTCCCCTTACCTTACACTGTGGTCAAGGCTACAGTAGGATACATGGTTGGAGATAAGAATAAAAGGGGATAGAGAGACAGGCAAAGAAGAGGAGGGGCATATCCGCATCCATCCGAGGACTCAGAATTAGGGGACCTCCATGAAAACAGAGAGCAGCGCTGGCCCCTCTTCTCTCTCTTTACTACAGCCTTCACTTCCACTGATGACACATCCCTCCTACCCTAAGGGTACAATTTTGGAGTTATGTATCGACTCAACTAATAGGTCCTTTAGTCTAAAGGACTCATCGATTCCAACTTGTTCTTTACAGAATGTAATAGACAAGACTAAAACCAGCCCAGGAAAATATATTAGCTGCCAATAGACAGCTGGCCAGAAAAATATTTGGTGTCTTCTTCAGAATCATTGGCTTGCCTGTCACAAATGATCAATAGCCCTGACATTGTATGTTGATTTTATAGTCTACAAAGCACTCTCCCATAGATTACCTCTATTAATAATTTCAAGCATCCCTGGAAATAGAAAGAGGGGATAGATGCTCTTCATATTACAGACGGGGAAGTAGAGATGCTACGAAATTATTTGCCTGAGAGAATGCCCAAGATTATGGGACTCCAGGTTTAAAGACAAATTCCACATCCTTTCTACCATATCATGGCTTTTGAATTTTAAAATTTGAATTTACACCAAACGTAACTTCTATCCACAAATTTCTATTATTGACTAGAGCTTTGAGATTGCTCTTGACCTCCTGCCACGATGATCTAAGCCTACTCATTTCCTGCTAGAGTTCCTTACAAAAATGGTAACCTATTTCACAGTCAAGAAATATTTATTAAAAATAAATTCTTATTACTAACAATCACTCTTCTAGGTACTAAAAGCTATACAAAGAAAGAGGCTGCCCCTGTCTTAAAAAAAAAAAAAAGCATCAAGATGAAGGATAAGACTTTTGTGTATAATGGTAAAATATGAATAAAACTGTAGGAAACATAAAAAACCGGACTCCCCAATGTCCCAGTGAGTGCATTCTTGCTTTGTATTATAAAATCTAACGGAATCCGTAAGCAATAATTCCATTAAATAAATATAACCTAAAAAAAATCTAGAAGTATCAAAAGCCCAAATTTCAAGATACATTACAAAGCTGTAGTAATTAAAACAGTATGGTACCAGCATGAAGATAGAAACACAGATTAACAGAACAAAATAGAGAGCCCAGAAACAAGTCTTTGCTTATATGGTCAATTAATCTACAACAAAGGAGGGAAAAATGTGTAATGGGGAAAAGACAATCTCTTCAATAAATGGTGCTAGGAATACTGGACAGCTACATGCAATAGAATGAAACTGGGCCATTTGCTCACGCCATACACAAAATAAATTCAAAATGGATTAAAGACCTAAAAGTGAGATCTGAAACCATAAAACTCCTAGAAGAAAATACAGGCAATAATTTCTTGATACCGGCTATAGAAATATTTTTCTAGATATGTGTCCTAAGGCAAGGGAAACAAAAGCAAAAGTAAACTATTGGGACTACAACTAAATATAAAGCTTTTGCACAGCAAAGGAAACCATCAACAAAATGACAAGGTAACCTACCACATCGGAGAAAATATTTACAAATGATATATCTGATAAGGAGTTAAAATCCAAAATACATAAAGAAAATAAACAATTCAACACCACAAATGTAATTAATCCAATTAAAAAGTGGGCAACGGACCTGAACAAACATTTTTCCAAAGCGATACAGATGGCCAACAGACACATGGAAAGATGATCAACATCACTCATCATCAGGCAAACAAGTCAAAACCACAATAAAATATCACCTCACACCTGTCAGAATGGCTAAAATCAAAACCACAAGAAATAACAAATGTTGGTGAGGATGTGGAGAAACGGAATCCTCCTGCCCTATTGGTGAGAATGCAAACTTGTACAGCCACTGTGGAAAAGAGTACAGAGGCTCCTCAAAAGATTAAAAATAGAATTACCATAGTATCCAATAATTCCACTACTGGGTATTTACCCAAAGAAAACAGAAACAGAAATTTGAAAAGATACAGCACCCCTGTGTTTATTATGGCATTATTTACAATAGCCAAGTTATGGAAGCAATACAAATGTCCATCGATAGAAGAATGGATAAAGAAGATGTGGTATATATATATACATATAGATATCTATAGATATATATATATCTATATGTATATATATATAGTGTGTGTGTGTGTGAATGATGGAATACTACTCAGCCATAAAAAAAGAATGAGAGCCTACCATTTGCAACAACATGATGGACCTACAGGGTGTAATGCTAAGTAAAATAGTTCAGACAGAGAAAGAAAAATACATCATTTTGTTCATGTGTGGAATTTAAGAAACAAAACAAAGGAAAAGAGACAGAGAAACACATACACCACTATAGAGAACAAACTGGTGGTTCCCAGAGGAGAGATGGGTGGAGGGTAGGGTAAAATAGATGAAAGATGTAGGGGATGAAGAACACACTTATCTTGATGAGCACTGAATAGAGTATAGAATTGTTGGATCATTATATCGTGTACCTGAAACTAACATGACAGTATAGGCTTCCAAAAAAAACATATAAACTGGTACAAAGAACCCAGATAATAGGTGAGAAAGTGTATTGGGATTTATACAGTGCTTACACATATCATATAATAACTAATTTTTACCAAGCACTTATTTTGTGCCAAGAACCTAAGTATTTCACAGATTTTTTTTTTTCTTTAGCCTACAGGCTTTTGTTTAGTGTGGATACCAATAAACAGGTCTTTTCTATAGGCATTTTTTTTTTTTAAAGAGAGATCACAAGTAGGCAGAGAAGCAGGCAGAGAGAGGGAGAAGCAGGCTCCCTGCTGTGCAGAAAGCCTGATGTGGGGCTCAATCCCAGGACCTTGAGATCACAACCGGAGCTGAAGGCAGAGGCTTAACCCACTGAGCCACCCAGGTGCCCCTGTATTTCACAGATTTAATTTGCTTTAATCCTCACAACAAACTTTGAGTAGGGTGCTACAATTATCTCCATGTTACAGATGACAAAACAAAGGCACAGATGTATTTCATCTCTTCCCAAGTCTATACAGTTCAAATCCATACAGCCTAGTTCCTGTGACTGTGCTCTTAAGAGTACAAGATGCGTTGTTCACTTTAATCCTATACTAACCTTCTGAGAGAGGCATTATGTGCTTATTTTGTAAATGAGGACACTGAGGTTTGGAGAAGTTAGGGTACTTAACCAAGAAAGAACACAGAACCTGTAAGTTGAGGAGCTGGGAAGATTCTCCATATCCAGTGATTCAGTGCACAGCTCCTCGATCCAAGGACACAAGGTCTCATGGCCCGGGTGGCCAAAGAGTTATTTTATGATTAATAAATATTTATTCCCTATGTATTTTTGACGATGACAAATTCACATCATACCTACTACTTCTCAGATTATTCTAAGGGAGAATTGAGGAGGATATTCCTCTCACCTCAGAAATCAGATCCTCACATACAAGCACATTAAAAAAAAAAAAAAACTAGTAATGATCTAAGAACTATAGAATGTTGGGCGCCTGGGTGGCTCAGTGGGTTAAGCCGCTGCCTTTGGCTCAGGTCATGATCTCAGGGTCCTGGGATCGAGTCCCGCATCGGGCTCTCTGCTCAGCAGGGAGCCTGCTTCCTCCTCTCTCTCTCTGTCTGCCTCTCTGCCTGCTTGTGATCTCTCTCTGTCAAGTAAATAAATAAAATCTTTAAAAAAAAAAAAAAAGAACTATAGAATGTTTAAACAAAACGCCAGTAAATTGAGACTCATATCTAGCAAGTATAATCAAGAGGGCATTATGCAGATTAGGGTGCAATATTCATCACGGTAAGGTGAGATTAGAAAGTTGTACAGTAATTACTTCATAAAGATTGCTGGGTTGTCACGCGCACTAATTACATGGGATCGGCGGACTTACGAGCAATCCCTTTGTCTCTAAGTGAAGGTATAAGTGTGAGCATCAGGGAAATAGTTCTTGGGAGAAAAAGATTAGAGGAAATCCAGCAACTGTGTGAAAATATTCTTAAGAAAGACATTTGTCATTTATTCATCAGAGAAGCCAAATAATCACCTACCTACATCCCAGACACAACATTGGTACGTAATTTTTGGTGGTCTTTTCCCCTCTGCATTCGAGGAGGCTTTAGTCAGAAAGGGACAGTAAAAGTAACTGTTTGAAACACTGGATTATTTAATGGACAGCCTTGGCAGCGTCAGACTGGAGTCAAAAGATAAGTTCTAGAAGCCCTTGAAAGGAGTGTAATTCACAAATACATTGATTAGAGAGCAAGGAGGCAAATGGACCAAAAGTTGAAGGGACATAAAAAAACAGGAGCCTCAGGCTGGCCTCTGGCTTCCTTCTCCAGGAGAGAACCATGAAGTCTCCTTCCCGTCCTCCCCTGCTGGATTTAATGGTGTCAGTTCAGGGGCAGCGTAGATGTGGAAAGCTAGTGAAATCAGATCCGTGTGGTACCCCACTTCAGTCCTTTGAAATCACTGCGATTTCTCCTGTTTGATATTCTAACTCTTTTGTTCTAATGTCGAGCATAAAAGCCCTGAGAGGAATGGAGTCCGTGTTCGCTCATCTTTGGGAACGACTGGGAGGAAGAGAGGGGGACTCTGGCCCAAACCACAGCAGTCTTGGGGGGAAGAAAACCACATTGGATAGAAAGCACAGTGGAAGATTTAAATCTGAAGACGCTTTCAGTTTCTGGAACATTATGAAGGAGGAAGAAAGGAGGGGAAGCTGACTTGATGTAAGCGAAGGCTTGAAGTCTGACCAAGAGCATTGACTGCACAGGTACCAAGCAGCTATGTTAGATGCGGAGGGCATGGTAAGGAATTAAACAGGGGAGATCCATGTCTTGAGGGACCTTCCTGTCTCAGGACACAGGGCACTCATGAGACCAAGAGGAGGAAATACTTGAATGTACTCATTAGACTATGAACGCTTCTTCTGATTTTCCTCCTTCCCTTCATCATCCCTTTGTCATATTCAAGTTTTGGTGTTCGGGACACTGTTGCAGCTCGGGAGCTGTGTAGCACCCAGATAGTTTTCAGAGACACAACAAGCACCCCCAACGGCAGAGAAGGCAAGAATTTCTCTAGGGCCTGGCCTCTCTGATTACTTCTTTAGGTCCCCAGGTCACCAGGACCATCTTTATCCCTGACATTGGCCCCAAATCTCTTATCACTAACCATGAGGTGTATTAATTAAGTGAAAATGGCCAGGTGCATGACAGTGTGCATAGGAATTAACATTTGTATTAATAATAATAACAACAACAAAAAAAGCTCAGTCCTGCTTTCTTAGGAAGGAGGCATCTAGAATCCCTTTTGCTTTGGAAGGGGAAAGGACGGGAATGGGATTAAAGGAAGGCTTTGATCATTTACACTTCTGTACTTTTTAAGTTTTGTACCATATGAGGACAAAAAAAATTTTTTTAAATTCAAATCTCTCCTCGTTCTGATCTCAAAAGTTCCCTTCCTCACTCTGAGAGGCTGATCTAGTTAAAACAGTTACCACTTATGTGTAAATTATCCATCAACATAGAAGTCTTGTGGGTATTATCTGTATTTCAAAGAATTTGGTATTTGTGAAATGTGGGAGTATTGAAGAACGTTTTTTGAACAGGGAGAGATTCGAATACCCGGGGAAGAAGCTCTCATTGTCAGTCAGACAGAGCTGTTTGGATCCTAATTATTTCACTTTTATAGATTGTGTGACTATAAGAACCTCCTAAGCTTCCCAAGACTATCTTGAAAAGCAGGGATTTTAACAACTACTTCATGGGATTGTGATAGGAATAAACAACACAGTAGATACAAAGCTCTCTGCACAATGCCCGGTACACGGTCAGCGTTCAGTACTCTCTCATTTCCTCTTCTGCATTTATATTTTCCCAAACAAGACCAAGGAGAAGTAATACAAGTAACATCAGCAGTGCATGGATATATAGTTCCAGACCTATTTTCCTTTATTCTTGTGAATGGCTTTATAAGTGATTCACAGTTGATGGGCGAGGCAATGGAGTACAGATGGCAAGCACAGTGTTTTCCCTATTAGTTCAATTCAGTGTATTTCACTGAGTGTCTCTGGTATGCTAAGCATTGTTAAGTGTTGGGGGCATCGCAGGGAGAGCACAGTGGTTTTAAAAAAAGTGATCAGTTAGGGCCTCCCTGATCAGGACACATTTAGCAAAGACCTGAAGGAGGTAAGAGAGTGAGCCACTGCATCTGACACTGGAAAAGTAAAGCCTTAATGATTCATCAGGAATTCTTTGAGTCATCTTTGTAATATATACACATAAAGTTACTAACCACAAACTCCTGATTTTAAATCATGCATAAATAGAGTCATAGATGAGCAGTGGAATACAAGGTCTCAAAACTCGCAATTTAATATGTTTCCCAGCTCCAAGCACATGAGCCAAAGGCCTTAATATGTTCCTCTCATCTCTATTCTGTAGGACCTTTTCCAGTGGTAGCATAAACAGTGTCATTCTTAATGGAATTTTCCCAAGCTTCTAAGTTCTAGCCTGCAACTAGAACTTTGTTGTAGAGCTCTAAAGTCACTGGGGGAAAAAATACCCCTGTGGTATTGTAAGGGAATTCTCTGGCATTGGAGAAAATACTATGACCAACAATGGTACATTCATGAGAGTCAATTAACATTAGCTTCAGCACTTACAGTGATGGGGAACTTGCTACTTCTGATGGCACTTCATTCTCTTCTCTGCTCTAATTATAAGAAGAATCTTTCTGAATAAAAATCTGCCTTAACTGAGGAGGAGCCAAGATGGCAGAAGAGTAGCAGACTGAGATGACATTAGGTCACAGGAGTTCAGCTAGATAGTTACCAAACCATTCCAAACACCTACAAACCCAACAGGAAATAGAAGAGAAGAACAGCAATTCTAGAAACAGAAAATCGACCACTTTCTGAAAGGTAGGACCTGAGGAGAAGTGAATCCAAAGCGATGGGAAGATAGACTGTGGGGGGAGGGGCCGGCTCCTGGCAAGTGGCGGATCAACAGAGCACAAAATTTGAACTTTTAAAAGTCTGCTTCACTGAGGGACATTGCTCCAAAGGCTAAGCAGGGTGGAGCCCTTGCAGGGACAGTGTGGTCTCAGGTCCCACAGGGTCACAGAAGGATCGGGGGTGTCTGAGTGTGGCAGAGCTTGCAGGTATCAGAGCAAGGAAGCCGGCTTTAGAGACGGAGTTGAGGAGTGAGCTCTCAGCTTGGGGCTACCTTAAACTGTGATCCAGGAACAGTCAGGCCACTGTCTTTGAGTGGCAGATCCGGGGAGACTCACCTTTCTTCTCTGGAGGCAGGAATCTGCTGGGTTTGGAGACTCCAAATGGGGCTGTGTGCCAGAGAGAGAAATGCTCGGTCACAGGCTGGGTGAGTATGGAGTGTTCCCAGAGACTAGGGAGACAGGAGTGATTGAACGCTTTTCTCCGAGGGCGCACTGGGGAGTGGGGCCCTGAGCTCTCCACTCCTCCAGGCTGGAGACTAGGAGGCTGCCATTTTCATTCTCCTCCTCCAGAGCTTTATGGAAAGCTTTCAGGGAACAAAAGCTCGGGAGAGCAAACCCAAGCAGACTACTTAGCCCAGCCCCAGGCAAGGGCGGTGCAATTCTGCCTCAGGCAAAGACACTTGAGGATCACTACAACAGGTACCTCCTGCGGAAGATCAGCAAGAAATCCAGCCAAGACCAAGCTCACTCATCAGGGAGAACAGCGGAATTTCAGAGGAAGGCAAAGCAAAGCAGGGAATTCATGGCTTTCTCCCCATGATTCTTTAGTCTTGTAAAGTTAATTAAATTTTTTTAATCTTATTTTTTTCTTATTCTAGTTTTTTAAACTTTTCCTCTTTCCTCTTTTAACAATTTTTAACTAGTTTTTCTTAACAATACCTTTCTAAAAAAGTCTGGGGCGCCTGGGTGGCTCAGTGGGTTAAGCCGCTGCCTTCGGCTCAGGTCATGATCTCAGGGTCCTGGGATCAAGTCCCGCATTGGGCTCTCTGCTCGGCAGGGAGCCTGCTTCCCTCTCTCTCTCTGCCTGCCTCTCCATCTACTTGTGATCTCTCTCTGTCAAATAAATAAATAAAATCTTTTAAAAAAATCTTTTTAAACCTTCAGTATTACAATCGTATTTTATCTTTCATTGTGTCTAACTTTATTTTTTGTATACATATAGGTTTTTTTTCTTCTAAAAATTTTTTGGGATAAAATTTCTTCTAATAGATCAAAATACATCCTAAATCTAACACAGGTCTTTGTTCTAGTCTCCAGCCTGAGTAATTTCTCTCCACTTTCTTTTTCTTTCTTTTTCCAACCAACTTATCTTATCTATTACTTTTTTAGGATTTTTTTAAAAATTTATCTTTACAGTCATTCCATACCTTCATCATGTTTACCTTTATTTTTGTATATATCAAAGTTTTTCTATCTTTAAAATTTTGGAAGGTAGCTTCTTCTAAGAGACAAAAGTAAACCCAAAACCAAGTGGGTGGCTTTATTCTATTCACCAGTCCAATATATATATACATATATGTGTACTTTAAAAAATTTTTTTTAAACTTCTTTTTACCTTCTTTCTTCTCCCCCCAATGTTGGGTCTCTTCTGATTTGGCTAGCATATATTTTTCTGGAGCCTTTGCTGCCCTTTTAGTATTTTATTCTCTTGTTCATATATTCGTATCTGGATAAAATGACAAGGCAGAAAAATGCACCACAAAAAAAATAACAAGAGGCAGTACCAAAGGCTAAGGGCCTAATTAATATGGACATTGGTAATATATCAGATCTAGAGTTCAGAATGATGATTCTCAAGATGCTAGCTGGGCTTTAAAAAGGCATGGAAGATATTAGAGAAACACTGTATGGAGAAATAAAAACCCTTCCCATAGAAATAAAAGAACTAAAATCTAACGAAGCTGAAATCAAAAAAGCTATTAATGAGGTGCAATAAAAAATGGAGGCACTTACTGCTAGGATAATGATGCAGAAGAGAGAATTAGTGATATAGAAGACCAAATGATGGAGAATAAAGAAGCTGAGCAGAAGAGAAACAAACAACTACTGGACCACAGGGGGGAATTCAAGAGATAAGTGATACCATAAGACAAAACAATATTAGAATAATTGGGATTCCAGAAAAAAATAGAGAGAGTGAGGGCAGAAGGTATACTGGAGTGAATTATTGTAGAGAATTTCCCTAATATGGCAGAGGGAACAAGCATCAAAATCCAGGAGGCACAGAGAACTCCCCTCAAAATCAATAAAAAATAGGTCCACATCCCATCATCTAATAGTAAAACTTACGAGTCTTAGCGAAAAGGAGAAAATCCTGAAACCAGCCTGGGACAAGAAGTCTGTAACATATAGTGGTAAAAATATTAGATTGGCAGAAGACTAATCCACAGAGACCTGACAGGCCAGAAAGAACTGGCATGTTATATTCAGAGCACTAAATGAGAAAAAACATGCAGCCAAGAATACTATATCCAACTAGGCTATCATTGAAAATAGAAGGAGAGATTAAAAAGCTTCCAGGACAAACAAAACCTAAAAGAATTTGTAAACACCAAAAACTTCCTACAGGAAATATTGAAAGGGGTTCTATAAGCAAAGAGAGAGCCTAAAAGGAGTAGATCAGAAAGGAACAGAGACAATATACAGTAACAGTCACCTTACAGGCAATACAGTGGCACTAAATTCATATCTCTCAATAGTTACCCTGAATGTAAATGGGCTAAATGCCCCATTCAAAAGATACAGGGTATCAGAATGGATTAAAAAAAAAAAAAACCCATCAATATGCTGTCTACAAGAAACTCATTTTAGACCCAAAGACTCCTCCAGATTTAAAGTGATGGGATGGAAAAAAATTTACCATGCTAATGGACATCAGAAGAAAGCTGGGTTGGCAATCCTTATATCAGATAAATTAGATTTTAGCCAAAGACTATAAAAAGAGATGAGAAAGGACACTATATCATACTCTAAGGGTCTGTCCAACAAAATATCTATGCCCCTAACATGGGAGAAGCCAACTATATAAACCAATTAGTAACAAATCTAAGTAACAAATCAAAGTAACACATCTAAAATAATACAATAATAGTTGGGGACTTTAACACCCCTCTCACTGAAATGGACAAATCATCCACGCAAAAGAACAAAAAGGAAATAAAGGCCTTAAATGACACACTGGACCAGATGGACATCATAGATATACTCAGAACATTCCATCCCAAAGCAAGAGATTACACATTCTTCTTTAGTGTACATGGAACATTCTCCAGAGCAGATCACATCCTGGGCCACAAATCAGGTCTCAAACATTACCAAAAGATTGGGATCATTCCCTGAATAGTTTCAGACCACAATGCTCTGAAGCTAGAACGCAATCACAAGAGGAAGGTTGGAAAGAACTCAAATACATGGAGGCTAAAGAGCATCCTACTAAAGAATGAATGTGGGATGCCTGGGTGGCTCAGTGGGTTAAGCCTCTTCCTTTGGCTAGGGTGATAATCTCAGGGTCCTGGGATCGAGTCCTACACTGGGCTCTACTGGGCAGGGAGCCTGCTTCCTCCTCTCTCTCTCTCTCTCTCTGCCTACCTCTCTGCTTACTTGTGGTCTGTCTCTGTCAAATAAATAAAATCTTAAAAAAAAAAAAAAGAATGAATGGGTCAAGGAGGAAATTAAAGAAGAATTGAAAAAATTCATGGAAACAAATGAAAATGAAAACACAACTGTTCAAATCTGTGGGACAGAGCAAAAGCGGTCTTGAGAGGAAAGTATATAGCAATACAACCTCTTCTCAAGAAACAAGAAAAGTCTCAAGTACACAACGTAACCCTACACCTAAAGGTGCTGGAAAAAGAACAGCAAAGAAAGCCTAAACCCAGCAGGAGAAGAGAAATAATAAAGATCAGAGCAGGAATCAATGAAATAGAAACAAACAAACAACAACATTAGAACAAATCAACAAAACTAGGAGCTGGTTCTTTGAAAGAATTAATAAGATTGATAAACCCCTGGCCAGACTTATCAAAAAGAAAAAAAAAAAAGGACCCAAATAAATAAAACCATGAATGAAAGAGGGGAGATCAAAACCAACACCATAGAAATACAAACAATTATAAGAACATATTATAAGCAACTATACGCCAGCAAATTTCACAATCTGAAGAACTGGATGCATTGGACAATCACGAAATGGATGCATTCCTAGAGACATATAAACTACCACAACTGAACCAGGAAGAAACAGAAAACCTGAACAGACCAATAACCAGTAAGGAGATTGAAGTAGTCATCAAAAATCTCCCAACAAACAAGAGCCTAGGGCCAGATGGCTTCCCAGGGGAGTTCTACCACACATTTAAAGAAGAATTAATACCTGTTCTCCTGAAACTGTTCCAAAAAATAGAAGTAGAACTAAAACTTCCAAACTCATTTTATGAGGCCAGCATTACCTTAATCCCAAAACGAGAAAAAGATCCCATCAAAAAAGAGAATTACAAACCAATATCCTTGATGAACACAGATGTGAAAATTCTCACCAAAATACTAGCCAATAGGATCCAACAATACACTGAAAGGATTATTCACCACAACCAACTGGGATGTATTCTTGGGCTGCAAGTTTGGTTCAACATCCACAAATCAATCAATGTGATACAATATAGTAATAAAAGAAAGAACAAGAACCATATGATACTCTCAATAGATGCCGAAAAAGCATTTGACAAAGTACAGCATCCTTTCTTGATCAAAACGCTTCAAAGTATAGGGATAGAAGGTACATACCTCAATATCATCAAAGCCATCTAAGAAAAGCCCACAGCGAATATCACTCTCAATGGAGAAAAACTGAGAGCTTTTCTGCTAAAGTCAGGAACATGCAGGGATGTCCACTATCACATTGCTATTCAACATAGTACTAGAAGTCCTAGCCTCAGCAATCAGACAACAAAAAGAAATTAAAGGCATCCAAATTGGCAAAGAAGAAGTCAAACTATCACTCTTTGCAGATGTTATGATACTTTATGTGGAAAACCCAAAAGACTCCACTCCAAATCTGCTAGAACTTGTACAGGAATTCAGTAAAGTGTCAGGATATAAAATCAATGCACAGAATTCAGTTGCATTTCCATATGCCAACAACAAGACAGAAGAAAGAGAAATTAAGGAGTCGATCCCATTTACAATTGCACCCAAAACCATAAGATACATAGGAATAAACCTAACCAGAGAGTCAAAAAATCTGTACTCAGAAAACTATAAAGTACTCATGGAAGAAATCGAGGAAGACACAAAGAAATACGAAAATGTTCCATGCTCATGGATTGGAAGAACAAATATTGGCAAATTGTCTATGCTACTTAAATCAATCTACAGGTTTAATGGAGTCCCTATCAAAATCCCATCCATTTTTTTCAAAGAAATGGAACAAATAATCCTAAAATTTATATGGGACCAGAAAGGACCTCGAATAGCCAGAGAAATGTTGAACAAAGAAAGCCAAAGTTGGTGGCATCACAATTCCAGACTTTAAGGTCTATTACAAAGCTGTCTTCATCAAGACAGTATGGTACTGGCAGAAAAACGGACACATAGATCAATGGAACAGAATAGAGAGCCCAGGAATGGACCTTCAACTCTGTGGTCAACTAATCTTTGACAAAGCAGGAAAGAATATCCAATGGAAAAATGGTGTTGGGAAAATTGGACAGCCACATGCAGAAAAATGGAACTGGATGATTTTGTAACACCACACACAAAAATAGACTCAAAATGGATGAAAGACTTCAATGTGAGACAGGAATCCATCAAAATCCTTGAGAAGAACACAGACAGCAACCTCTTTGATCTCAGCTGCTGCAAATACTTCCTAGAAACATCGTCAAAGGCAAGGGAAGCAAGGACAAAAATGAACTATTGGGACTTCATCAAGATCAAAAGCTTTTGCACAGCAAAGGAAACAATTAGCAAAAAGGACATACCAGATAAAGGGCTAGTATCCAAAATCTATAAAGAACTTATCAAACTCAACACCCAAAGAACAAATAATCCAATCAAGAAATGGAGAGGACATGAACAGACATTTCTGCAAAGAAGACATCCAGATAGCCAAGAGACACATGAAAAAGTGCTTCACATCACTCAGCATCAAAACCACAATGAGGGGGCGCCTGGGTGGCTCAGTGGGTTAAAGCCTCTGCCTTCAGCTCAGGTCATAATCCCAGGGCCCTGGGATTGAGCCCCACATCGGGCTCTCTGCTCAGCAGGGAGCCTGCTTCCCTCCCTCTGTCTGCCTGCTTCTCCGCTTACTTGTGATATCTCTCTGTCAAATAAATAAATAAAATCTTAAAAAAACAAAACAAAACACCACAATGAGATACCTCCTCACACCAGTCAACATGGCTAAAATTAACAAGTCAGGAAATGACAGATGCTGGCGAGTATGCAGAGAAAGGGGAACCCTCCTACACTGTTGGTGGGAATGCAAGCTGGGGAAGCCCCTCTGAAAAACAGAATGGAGGTTGCTCAAAAAGTTGAAAATAGAGCTACACTAGGACCCAGCAATCACACTACTGGGGATTTACCCTAAGATACAAATGTAGTGATCAGAAGGGGCATACACCTGCATGTTTATAGCAGCAATGTCCACAATAGCCAAACTATGGAAAGAACCTAGATGTCCATCAACAGATGAATGGATAAAGAAAATGTGATTATGTGTGTGTGTGTGTGTGTGTGTGTGTCTGTGTGTATAATGGAATACTGATATGAGGCATTTGAGAGGCAAAATGGGGAGTTTGGGGGGTAGGGAAGGAAAAAATGAAACAAGATGGGATCAGGAGGGAGACAAACCATAAAAAACTCTTAATCTCACAAAACAAGCTGAGGGTTGCTGGGGGTAGTGGGGTAGGGAGAGGGTGGTCGGGTTATGGACATTGGGGAGGGTATGTGCTATGGTGAGTGCTGTGAAGTGTGTAAGCCTGACAATTCACAGACCTGTACCCCTGGGGCTAATAATAGATTATATGTTAATAAATTTTTTTAAAAATCTGCCTTATTCTATTTTTATTTTTTAACGATTTTATCTATTTGACAGAGAGGGAAGGAGAGAGCACAAGTAGGGGGAGTGGCAGAGGGAGAAGGGTGTATGCTCCCTGCTGAGTAGGGAGCCCTATGCCGGGCTGGATTCCAGGACCATGGGATCATGACCTTTGCAGAGGGCAGACGCTTAATCAACTGAGCCACCCAGGTGCCCCAGGCTTATTCTAACTTTAAAACTTGTCTCTTGCTTTTTAGTTAAATAAGTAGCTGACATTACAGCTGTATTTATCGAACGTCTTCTATGTCGAGTATTGAGGGTATATTTTGTTAAGTGTAAGACAAGTAAGTATGAAGACTGAGATCCTGGCCTCAACAAGCCTGCACTCCATTCAGACATCAAGAACATATGTCTACTTCCTCCTCCTGACAGCTGTTCACAAAATACTAGAGACAATGATTATGTTTCTTCCAAGTCTTCTCTCTTTTTTTTTTTTTTTGCTAGAAATGTCTCCAGAGTCTTCAACCATTCTGATTATTATCAACAGTATATTTATGTAAAAGGAACTCCCAAATATGAGGCAAAATAAAATATAAGAAACTCAAATTCAGAAATGATTCTCTTGATGCTAACTTCTCACACATATTCAATTTAATACGTTATGATTTCTGGATAGCTATCTGAAGCAATATTATAAATCTTACAGGAAAATTAATTTAAGGTTGTGACTATTCAGCTTCCCTCATTTACATAATGACAATCTGGGTATTATGTTCTTTTATAAGAAAATACAGTGAGATTGGTATTGGTACTTATACACAGTTTATAGACTGGAACACTGGTATAAAGACCCACATACTTGACTGGAATGTGTCAGTGTGAGTGTAGGAGGTGATATGGGGGGAGGCAAGGAAGCTTTCTACAAAGTAAGATCTGCAATGTACTTGAATACACTTAACTTAAAGAATGAATACATTTCTCTTTCCAGATCTAGTACTTTCAAATGCAGAAGAGATGGAAAATTCAGAAAATTCAGCACTTCTGGAAATAATGTGGAAAAAGAATACTGACTTACATCCTCTAACACCTGATACCCAATAATAAAATGAAATACAGGAAACAAGAGTCTCTACAAAAACTTATGACTTTTCTTCTACTTTAAGTGGCTCTAAAAATGTTTCTAAAGTCACTTTATGACCAAGATTAAATAATGGATCATCACCTGAGTAAAGGAGAATTTTAAATATGTGTCTTAAGAACAGCAAACAAGAGGTTCTAATTGTATTTGTAAAGACTTAAAATTTTTTAAATTTTAAAATGATCTATATATGTATATATATATTTATTATTATGAGATATAATTGACATATAACACTGTATAAGTTTAAGATGTACAACATGTTTTAAAAAACATATAATTCACCCGTTTTACTTTATAGTAGAATTTTCTAATTAGTTCCCCTCATAAATTTTATTCCTTCACCTACAAATGCACCTCTAACATACAAATAATCAGGACAAGAAATAGGAGATGATCTGTTTCTGTTATTGCTTTCAGATTTTTGGCTTTACCTTCCTGATGTTTCCACCTCAGTCCACAAAAAACAACAAATAAGAACTACATCATTTTATTCTTGGACATTTGTATTTTAGGAAGAGAAGAAAGAAATTAAAAAAAAAACTTTGAGTAACATAGAAAAAGTGTTTTTATTATAATGCAATACATGCATCCATTTAAAAAAAAACCCCTCATTTTCTGCAAAATCACACGCTATAAAAAAGCGAAACCTTTAAGAAAAATCTGAAGGATAGATCACTTCAAACCCAAGGAAGTTTATAACCAGAATACAAACAAAAATCATAATCGGTACCTAGAGAGACTTCTCAGGTTGCCCAGGCAGGTTAGCATGGATGAAGACTGCCACAGTGAATGTTATTAAAAAATAAATAAAAATAAATTACAAAACAACAATAAAGTAGAGTGGAAATACAGGCTCCAGTCAATGGAGCTGACTAGTGGGAACTGAAACGAGGGATTCAGATTGGGGTTCTTAGTCAGTTGAGCTGCTAGGCATTGAAAGTGCCAAAAACCACAGGCTACATATACACAAGGGTGGTCTACATCGCTCCATGAAGAAGGCACTGAGCTGAAGATTTTTAATTTCTTTCTTACTGGAGATTATTCTACTCCAGTAATCTGGCTTCCCTAGCTGAGAACAATCTATATATAAAACAGATGATTTCTGTATATACAAGTATTTCCCTGTGTATCCATCACATACCAACTCATTCTCATTGTAGGACCACGCGTTTGTGTGTTATAGCAGATATGTATATATACACATACATATATATGTGTATATATAAAAATACTTCTGGAAAAAATGTTTAATGAAGAGATAATGATAAGAAATCTAAAATAATATGATGAGTATGGAATTTGGAAGGCACATGTCTTAGTAAATTCATGCTTTTCTTTCTAAACATAATTATTGTTAAAATAATAATATAAGGCTAATACCAAGAAAGAATATGAATATTTTTCCCAATGTACTTCAGAAAGAGTATAAAGAAACTGCAACCCATGTTAGTACCAAAGTGAATGCTAGCTGGGAGAGAAGAAGATGGATTTCAGAACGAGAATGCACATGTTATCTGTGGCTCATCCACTGATATCAACAATGTTGGAAACTAATACAGTAACTATCAGTAGAACAAAAAATTAGAGGCTCCAAAGTAAGATGGAAACCAATGTCCTCAGCACCAACATGCTCTCATAACCTGGTATTGACCCCACCTTATACATTAGATTATGCTTTTTTTTTTCCAAAAAGAAAATTGCCTCCATATATACACAAATATAAAGATTGTAGATATTTAGAAATCACAATATGTGAAAAATATGATGTCAAAAAGTATAACAAATGCACTTTGATCAGTTATTATGTATAAGGCACTATTAATTCCTTGTATGTATTAAAACACCCACAATTACATCATGAAGTAGATTTTATTATTCTGTTCATTTTACAAATGAAGAAACTTAAGGTTCAAAAGTTTAATTAGACTTTCATTTCTGTCCAAGATGGAGCAGGGATAAGATTTGCCTTCCCATTTGAAACAACTGAAGAAATAGATAAAATATATAGGAACAGTAGTTTTCAAAACATAGGATGTTAATCATGTGTGTGTGTGTGTATTATATGATTATATCATTATATATTTATTTGGTACCAGGAAGTGCAGTGCTTCTCTAACAAGTACCTAAAAATGTAGCAGGGGCTTTGGAATTGGGTAAGAGATAAATGCTAAAAGAATCTTGAGGCATATGGCAGAAAATGTGTAGTTTGCCTTAAAGAGACGGATGATAGAAATACAGCCATTAAATGTGATTTTGGTCAAAGTTGGGATGAATGTGAGGAGTAGAGTAGAGAAAGCTTCTATTATTTCAGAGAATACATACATTATCAACAAAATAGTGGTGAGCATGTGAATGCTAAGGTGGGTCCTAGTGAGGTCTCAGAAGGAAATAAGAAATATGTTAGAATAGAAACTGGAAGGATATTTGTTATAAAATGACAGAAAATGGGACAGAACTGTGTTCTAATATTGGGTGAAAAATAGAACTTGTAAGAGATGAATTTGGATATTTACCTGGGGAGATTTCCAAGAAAAGTGTGTAAAGTGAAGCCTGGTTTCTCTTTTCTACTTATAAAAATACCTAAAAATGTGGTCTGGCTTTGGAATTGGCAAATAGGGAGAGACTAGAAGAGTTTTGAAGTGCATTATGGAAAAAAGTCTGGATTGCCTTGAAAAGAAAGTCAGTAGAAATATGGACGTTACAGAGGATTCTGTGAAGATCAGAAAGAAGAGAGGTGGGCTGCAGAGGAAGCATCCATTGTCTTTACATACATCGTCAGGAATGGAATGTTGCTAGAAATCTGAATGTTAGAGGTGATTCTGGTGAGTTCTCAGAAATGAGGAAGATAATTTTGGTCATGGGAGGAAAGGTATTCCTTGTTATAAAGTGGCAGACATCTTGACAGATCCATGTTCTAGTGTTGGGTAGGAGGTACAACTTGTAAACAATGAACCTGGATATTAACTGAAGGGATTTCCAAGCACAGTGTGGAAAGTGTGGTCTGGTTTCTCCTTGATGCTTTTAGTAAAATAATAGATATAGAAAATATTACGTGATCTACAAAAAGCTTCTAGAACTAATGAGTATACTCAGCAAATCTGCACCATTTACTACTTACAATAGTGTCAAAAACACGTCATACTTGAGGTAATTCTGACAATATGCATGCAAGACCTGTACCTGAAAACAATTTTTTTTAAAATACTGTTGAAGGAAGTTTTAGAAAACCAACATCAACTGAGAGATAAAACTCGATATTAACTTGCTGATTCTCTCCAACTCGATCTTCAGATTCAACAGAATCCCAATAAAAATCCTAGCAGATATATTTTTGTAGAAATCGACAAGCTGATTCTAGACATCTTCTGAAAACAACAGACGACCTAGAAGTGCCAAAACAACTTTAAAAAGAACAATGCTGGAGAAATTACTTTCTTTATCTGACTTCAAGATTTATAACAAAGCTAAGGTAATCATGTCAGTATAGTATTGGCATAAATGTAAGTAAACAGATCTATAGAACAGAAAAGAGATACCAAAAATAGACCTATACATCATAAATAGTCGATTGATTTTTAACAGATGCAAAGGCAGTTCGGTAGAGAAAAGATAAATCTTTTCACAAAAGAGGCTGGAATGACTGGAGAGCCATATGTGAAAAAACCAAACCCAAACAATAAAACCCTTGATCTATAGCTTGCATCATATATAAAAAATTAACCTGAAGTGGATCACAGACGTAAAGGAAAAACTTAAGGCATAACATTGTCTAGAAAAAAAAAAAAGAAGACAGACCTTAATATCTTGGTTAGGCAAAGTTTTCTTAGATAAAACAGCAAAAGCACAATCCAAAGGATAAAAACTAATAAACTTGACTTCATCAAATTTAACATTCTTCTCTGCAAAAAAACAGTTAAGAGAATGAGAAAGTAAGCCACAGACTGGCAAAAAATATGTGTAAATCACATATATGATAAAGGACTTGCATCCGACTATTAAAAAAAATTTGCAACTCAGTAACAAGAAAACAAACAACCTGATTAATAAGTGGGTAAAATATTTGCATAGTCATTTTACCAAAGAAAATAAATATATACAAATAAACACATGGAGAGATGCTCAACGTCTTTAATCACCAGGGAAATGCAAATTCAAACCACAATTAGAAACTACTACACACAAATCAGAATGTCAAAAATTAAAATGACTGACCATACCAAGAGTTGGCAAGGATGTGGGTTTACTAGAATTCTTGTCTGCTGCTGTTGGGAATTTAAAATAATTCAGTGCCTTAGAAAAGAGTTGGGCAATGTCTTAAAAGTTACACATCCATGAAGAATGGGGAACCCTCTTACACTGTTGGTGGGAAAGCAAGCTAGTACGGTCACTCTGGAAAACAGCATGGCGGTTCCTCAAGATGTTAAAAATAGAACTACCCTATGACCCAGCAATTGAACTAATAGGCATTTACCCCAAACATACAGATATAGTGAAAAGAAGGGGCACACGCACTTCAATGTTCATAGCAGCAATGTCCACAATAGCTGAACGGTGGAAGGAGCCAAGGTGTCTTTCAACAGATGAATGGATAGAGAAGATATGGTCCATATATACAATGGAATATTACTCAGCCATTAGGAAGGACGAATACCCAATTTTTGGATCAACATAGATGGAACTGGAGGGGATTATGCTGAGTGAAATAAGCCAGGCAGAGAAGGACAATTACCATATGGCTTCACTCATATGTGGAACATAGGGAATAGGGCAGCAGACCACAGGGGCAGGGAAGGAAAACTGAATGGGAAGAAATCAGAGAGGGAGAAAAACCATGAAAGACTGGACTCTGGGAACCAAACTGAGGGTTACGGAAGGGAGGGGGTCAGGGAATGGGGTAACTGGATGATGGGTATTAAGGAGGGCATGTGTTGTGATGAGCACGAGTTGTTATACGCAACTCATGAATCCTTGAACACTACATCAACAACTAATGATGTACTGTATGTTGGCTAATTGAACATAATAATAAAAAAAAAGAAAAAGTCACACATCCATCTACCATACGACCCAGTCCCAGCTCTACTACTTACTAGTTATTTGATCTTAAACAGGTAAGCAGTTGGCATATGTTAGCTACATTTTTTTAAAGATTTATTTATTTATTTCAGAAGGAGAGAGAGATGCCAAGGGTAGAAGCGGAGGGAGAGGGAGAGAGAAACTTGACAGACTGCACACTGAGCACAGAGCCCAACACGGGCTTCGATCCCATGACCCATGAGATCATGACCTGAGCTAAAACCAAGAGTCGGACGCTCAACCGACTGCACCCCCCAGGCGCCCCTATCATGGTTAATGACTAAATGTCCCGCACCGTTTCACAAGCTCACCCAGGCTATATTACACACCTAATACAGTAGCTTGGACACACAAGCGGAAAAAGAGAAAGTCACTATTAACTCAGAAAGTGCATGTGAAAAGGAGGACCGGGTTACCAGAGATTAAACATTCTTTGAACTTTGGTTGTTGCTGTTTTTGAGAGTGAGAGTAACTGCAGAGCTCATAGTTTACAGCCGTTCTTTTCATCACTTATCACCGACCTCATAGCATCCTAAACTATGTTCCTCTGACCATGTTTCTTTTTGTGTGAGGAGCCACTTTCGGGCTCACGCGTAACAAAGCACAGTAGGGCAGAAACACCTATCTTTAAATGCTATGTCACTCTGTAAACACAGCACTTGGTGTCTTTTTGTCGAAGGAATCAACCAAATCTCTGGTTTTCACGTGAAGACCACATTGAAGTCAGGATTTATGAAGAAAGGCAGAAAGGAGGAGGAGGAAAACTAGGACGAAGCAAGCTTCGAAATGTCCCATTAAGCTCAGTCTCTGGGAATGACCACAAGGTAAGGGATATGTGATCCTTGAGGAGGGTTTGGAATGTTTTCTTGGTAAATCGCTCTGGGAAAACAGTCCCAAATTCCAAAAGTGGGTGAAGACGGAAACAGGAGAATTTTCCACTGCCCCAGATCTACTTTTGAAGCTGCTCTCAAGGGTGAGGCAAGAGCTCACGGGACCTGCAGAATGTGTACACCAGAGTCCTATGTTTTGTGTGTGTGCCTGTTTTAAGTGCCTAAAGGTTGGAGACACAGAAGACGCAATCAAACATGGCCTACATGACACGAAGGGATAGGCAGATCTGGGAAGGGAGACTGGGGGAGATAGAGGACAGGAAAGAATTGCAAGAAATTCCAGAATGTTGGGGGAACATTCTATGCCTTGGTTTACAACCAGTTACCCAACAAAGAGACATGGGGCATCATGCCATAGCTCCGTTCTCCTAGTGATGCCACACAACAGACGTAGACAAAAGCAAAAGCACAAGGTTTATCTCAGGCTATTATTAATCAAGCACTATGTGATCAATTTTACACGTTGAAAAAAAATGTGGGAAAATGGAAGCTGGTAGGGTGAACCGGGAGAAATGAAAGAGACTTGGAAGTATTAAAGGATGCAGGAAACAAGTAAAGAAGGTAACCATGGGGAAAGAGTAGCTCGCAGGAATGGTAAAAGAACTCTATAAAGGAAATGAGGATGGTGAGCATATTTGATACAGGAGACCCTGTTTCAGTTGAGGCCCAGAGTAAAGAATGGTTCTTTCCCCCTAGGGGACAGGAAAATGTAGCCTTAAACAAAACCGTCTCATACCCCATCCGAGGGAGATGATATCTGTGGCCCAAGGGGGAGGGAATCCATGCCAGTCGAAGCATCAAGGAGAAGAAAGTATGAGGATAAAATAAGTTAAAAAAAAAATATTAGTGGGGTGCCTGGGTGGCTCAGTGGGCTAAGCCTCTGCTTTCAGCTCAGGTCATGATCGCAGGGTCCTGGGATCGAGCCCCACATCGGGCTCTCTGCTCAGCGGGGAGTCTGCTTCACCACCCCCCGCCCATCTGCCTCTCTGCCTGCTTGTGATCTCTGTCAAATAAATAAATAAATAAGTAAAAAAAAAAAAAAAGATAAATAAATAAATAAAATAATAAATAAAATTAGCTCCTAAGCCCTACTGTATGTGGTCAAGAAAATTGCTGTGTTTCCCAGAAATGTCTGGGAAGAGTCTCAGTAGAAACAATTAGTAACAAGCAGTCAGAGTGAAGGGAGCATCTCAGTGGGCCCATGTAAAGGGGACACCTGTGTTATAATCTCCAGACCCCTGGGGCTCTCTCTGTCTCTCCACAGGAGCCCCCTTCTGGAGTTCAACTGCTAATACTTGCTGATGGACTGGTTTCCCCTAAAAGCTGATCCTTTGTTTGCTTTAATTAAAAGATTTTTACTTAAGACTCATTTTATCACTCTCAAATCACTGAAAACACGAGGAGGTCCAGAACAAAATAACCAACCCACACTGAAACATTAACAGGGAAAAAAAGCGTTATCG
The DNA here is from genome assembly GCF_022355385.1 of Mustela nigripes. Classification (NCBI taxonomy): domain Eukaryota; kingdom Metazoa; phylum Chordata; class Mammalia; order Carnivora; family Mustelidae; genus Mustela; species Mustela nigripes. Next base: position 28,703,781 of record NC_081574.1, on the reverse strand, counting down.
AATCTATATGACCACGGAGATCCTAAAAATTCCGTCTGCTGGGTAACTTTCAAAAAAGGAAAGAAATCGCTTGAACAAAGACAGGAATCTTTCACAGAAAATAGGGCTGAAAGCCCAAGGCCGTTAAAAGTATTTCTGTAAATAAATTAACAACGATGATGATGCAATTGGACGCATGAAAACAAATCAACGTCGACAAAAACGCTTTGATGTAAGTAAACTGGGGAGCGAAGAGAGAACAACATATCAGATTTGTCCCACTGAGTATAACACTCAAGACTTTCCGGCCATGAACAGTTTGTGCTTTCTCTCAACATGAACAGTCTTTAAAAGCTCACCTTTGCTTGTCAATGTTTCAAGAAAACGGCTTTAGTAAATTAAAACAATTTAGAAGAAGAATGTGATGTCAGCTTCAAGCTGCTGTTAGGGGACAGGTTTACAAGGACTCAGAAAGTCATCACTTGGTTATACGTGTTCCTCTTATTTTCAACACCTAATAATGCTGAGACTGTCACTTTCGAACTAGAGACCACCAGCACCCCACCCCCCACCAGCCTCCCTAACTGCTATTTGATTTTATTTTTTCAAGTGAGCCATCTCACTTCTATCATTAACATAATGTTTTATTAAAATGGCTCTTGGCGGTAAGAACCCGACCGTTCTTTTCTTTTATACGCTGTGGCTGTTTGTCAAGTTTTATACTTCTCAGTGATCTGTGATCTGTGCCTTGACAGCCACAAATTCTGTTCGCATTTTTAAATGACTATTTTAAGTTGACCAAATTATCCTTTGAATTTGAGAAATTATGCCTAACATTTCAGCACCTGAATCTCTCCCCTTCTTATCCTGTAGGCCGTTGGTTTCTTTTTGTCAGTTAAAAAAGAATATGCATACACACATACACACTAAGCTTCTTAATTTATTTTAACTAGTGGTTTTATTTTAGAGTTTCAGTCAATAGAGATCACATGAGAGTGTGTGTGTGTGTGTGTGTGTGAAAATTTAACACTGAAAACGTGTAACTAAAAATTATTTTTTAAAAAAGATTTTTATTTATTTTTTGACAGAGATCACCACTAGGCAGAGAGAGAGGGTGGGGAGGGGAGCAGGCTCCCCACTGAGCAGAGAGCCTGATGCGGGACTCGATCCCAGGACCTGAGATCATGACATGAGCCCAAGGCAGAGGCTTCACCCACTGAGCCACCCAGGTGTCCCCTAAAAATCATTTTTATTTCAAATATTTGATATTTTGTAGTACTTGTCAGAACATCTTAGTAAAGTATTCACAATTGATTTTAGGGAGGGTTGAATTCTTAATTTTTTAAAATTCAACAATTTATTTAGCACATTCTAAGTGCCCGTGACTGCGTTGGGTGCTGTAATACAAAGAGGACTAGATAAATACAGCCGTGACCTTTAGCAGCTCCTGGCATAGGAAAGGGACTGGACAGGTGAGCAGCCAATGACCACAGTGTATGGTCCAAACCTTGTGGTGGCAGATGAGAGGGTGTGCCTGAAGGTCAGGGAAGGTTTTATGGGAAAAGGATCATTACCTAAAATGAAATCTCAAGCATGAATTGGAATTATCTGAGGAAGTGGAGGCAAAGAAAGCTGGCAGAGACTTCAAGGAAACATAGCCATCTTCCAGGATATAGCCTAGAGTGGGGAGAAGGGTAGGCGGCAGGGAAAAAGCAGTGAAAGGCAAGACTGGAAGCCAAGTCATGCCTGTAGCAGGAGGACTTTATAAGAACTACATCTGCAACATTTGAAGCGATATCATTCCAAGTGCAGAGAAAGGGTTGAAAGGGCATAAGCCCAGAAAGAGGGAGACTAATTAGGCGGAAGTTTCATAAAATCAGGTGATAAATATTGAAGGTCTTAATGAGGGTAACACTGATTCAAGAGATAGGAAAAATGCTGACTCAAGTACTAATAGGAGAGAGGATCACCAAGGCGTGGGGGCTGATCTCTCTCCTGGCAACAGACATAAAGAGGAGGGGGCTGGCAGACACTCAGAAAGGTACACAGAAGTGAGCCTGTCACATGCCAGTCAAATATTTCAGTATCTGTTCGGTACGTATACATTCTCGAAGATCCAGGACTAAGTCTCCCACAGGCTGAAACCAGTTCAGCAGATATCACTATTCACTCTAATTGTTGTAGAGAAAAAATTTATCATCTTGACTGACCGTCTTCTTTACAGGGCAGTATTATAAGCAAAGCACGCCAAGCATTTAAAGAATGACAGTTGTCCCTTAGAGCTTGTTGAAATGACATTTGGGATTTTACGCTTGCATTTGGGACCTGTGACTCATCAACACACCGTGGAAGGGGCAGGAGAGACTAAGAATGTGCTGGGCAGACATTTTAAAACGGTTTCGTAATAGAAAGAGATTATTGATTTTAAAATGACAAAATGCTTTTTATATTTTTGATCACTAAATGAACTGTGGAGTTCCAGAGGGTCATCATATGGCTATTTCCTATTATAAACTGTAAAGCATGCAGGATTCGGTTGCCCTAATATGAGGGGAGACCCATACACACTTGTTATTTCCCAGAAGTCAGACGGGTACATTTAAAATTAGAGGAAATTCCATCTGCAATGTTCCTTTTCCCCTAATGTAAAACTCACTTTTATTTTCCAAAAAGAAAACTTTATCTTTTTTTTTACTTTTATATTTATTCTTACTAATTTATCACCTAAACATCATTATGAGAAAAGTCAGAGAGCTGAAAATAGAATTGTGAGGGGTGTGGGGAAACCTGTACCAATGAAATAGAATTCTGAGAAGTGAAGCATTCTGGGGGGAGAAAAATACTCTTGCCACCAGCAGCCAAACGGAGAAGCTGAAGAGTCTCAAAAATATAACATGTATCTTCTTCCTGTTGGATTGTCCCCAGGTCAGGAGTGTTGGATTGTCCCCAGGTCAGGAAGCGAAGCCTGAGGAGACAGCTCTGCTCCGTGGCCATCTCCCTCCTCAACGTCACTGTAGCCACTTGAATGACGCATAGGGACACATTCATTAGTTCACTTATTAGACCCCTGCAGAGGCTCAGACAGAGCCACAGGAATGTGACTTATGATGGAGGGCACATCCCTACATTCAAAACTCTGCCAATAACTCAGGGATGAAAGACGGAGCATAGTCAACAACAGAGTCAGTGATGTTGTCCCAGCGTTGTCCTGGGACAGATGTGAGCTACCCTTGTGGTGGGCACGGCCTAAACAACAGAACAGTTGAATCACTGCGTTGTCTACCGGAAACGAATGTCACCCTGTGTGTCAGGTATCCTTCAATCTAGAAAAGTAATTAATTAATTTAAAAAAGGAATACTGCTGAATCAGAATCGGTGACACCTTTTCTCTCGGATTTGAATGGACATACACACTAAGAAAGTGATTAGATCAGATTTTGGTCTAATAACCCAATTACTTATGACCGGGGAGAGCCGTTCCAAATACTTTATTGACGTGTGTAGGTCATGTTCATACCCCTTAAAAGTTCTGCAGCTTACTCTAAAGGACAAGCTTGGCAATATTTCCACAGCTGAAGATGCCGCGCCACCACATCTAAGGGCGCGTTGGTATAGGTCTTGCAGACTGAGGCCGAGAATGCTGATTGAGGACTTCATTTCCTATTGCTCATTGCCTAAGTCATACCTGTCTCCCCAGGTCTACTTTGCAATAAAATTCTCATCTGGAGTTCTTCCCCCCCCGCAAGGGACTGAATCACAGCGAGCTTGGGGAGCCAGGTGGCTTCAGCACTTGAGCGGTGACCTCTGTCTCTCCCCACGCCCCCCCTCCACTTTTATCTCCGTTCACAGAGACCTGACATGTTGAGACTCGGAACGCTCTCAGGATCTTTCTGTTGGGAATTTTTCAAAGCCAACTGAGGCATCCAGGCCTTTTCTCTTTCCTTTGTTCAAATGTCTTTCTTTCATCGTGTGACCACTGAAAGCAGTGGTGAAAGGAAACCAACTTAATTGTTGTAGGAACCGGGCATGGGTTGGGGCATGAACTTCTTTAGCGTTCAGAACCTGTAGAGGCACTCTTGAGAAGAGGCCAAGTAGGCAAATAGCACTGAATCCGGGAGGGATTCCTGGTAATCAGGATTCCTGGTAATCAGAGTCACGCACGCAGGCTCTGCTCTGGCCCCGAGCACATCCAACCGCCACCACAATAGTACAAGGAGCTTCTCTTCTGAGCTCAGACTGGACCAGGTCCAGACCATAACAGTATTGTGTGCACCTTTTCAAACTTTCATCTTTTTGGTCAAGTTGGATATTATTTAATAATACATGAGAAGCCCAATCAGGACTCTTAAAGTGTAAAATCCCTCAACTCAATCTCTCCCATTAATGTCTTCCCCATGTTCTGTACTTCAAAGCCCTTATTGATGACATCACAAGAGTCAATAAATCTTGTCACAGTACATAAAGCCGTGCACTGAGTATTTATTGGCAGAACAAGAAACTTGTTTTGTTATGTCCTCCTCTGATTTTGTGGATCCTATCTTTGATGACATGTAGTGTTAATGTAGCGCTCAGTACTACCTGTATTACTCAAATTCAAGCTCTACAAGCACAAAAAGGTGTTTCTGAGGCCAATCAACTCTTAGGTCTCTCCTGCTAACTGACAGGACACATAACTGGGGCTGCCTGTCCAGTGCTCAGTTGATGGTATTTTGAATTAGCTTTTTCTTTTTTATATATGAGCTTTGTTTCCACAAGTAACTTGCCAGCTCCTGAGGCCAGGAGCTATGTCTAGATTTGCTTTGACTCTCTTGCACGTAGTACAGCTTAATTGCAAAGGAGATAACTATTTGTTGGTAGCAAAAAATGTAAAATTTTGCTGTTTTAGGACTAAGTCAAGAGAAGGAAGTAAAGAAAGATGGAAAGAAAAGTATAAACTGGTAATGTGCCATGGATTTCATTTGCTTTACTCTTCCCTATTTCTCCCAGCCCTGCAGAAGTGCTATCTTGGTTCAAATTGGAAGAATACATTGTAAATGTTCAAATAGACAATATTTTTATAGGCACTAGAATATAAACTACATGAGGACAGGGGTTTTGTCCTCTTTTTTTTTTTTTTAAAGATTTTACTTATTTATTTGACAGAGAGAGAGATCACAAGTAGGCAGAGACGCAGGCAGAGAGAGGGGGGGAAGCAGGCTCCCTGCTGAGCAGAGAGCCTGATATGGGCTCGATCCCAGGACCCTGAGATCATAACCTGAGACAAAGGCAGAGGCTTAACCCACTGAGCCACCCAGGTGCCCTGGTTTTGTCTTCTTTTGCACATTGTTGTATCCACGGTGCCTGGAACAGTGCCTGGCACATAGTAGGTACTCAATAAACATTTGCTGAACAGATACAAGAGACTGAAATAAGAATCTTTCATTGAACCCCAGAGAATCTCTTAAAGCAAAACCTAACATAATAGAAGGTTTGAGCACGTAGAAGGTTTAAAAATAATCTAGTTCAGGGGCACCTGAGAGGTGCAGTTGGTTAAGTCTCCACTCCTGGTTTTGACTCAGGTCATTATGTCAGGGTCGTGAGATCAAGCCCTGTGCCTGGCTCCATTATCGGCATGGAGTCTGCTTGAGATTGTCTCTGCTTCTCTCACTTATGCTTTCTCTCTAAAATAAATAAACTAATTAAAAAAATGATGATCTAGTCTAATTTCCTAATTTCACAAAGGCAGAAAATGAGGCAATGGAGGAAGAAAGATCTAGGTCTCCTAACTCTTGTCTCAGTTCACTGATTTAGCTTTCCCTTTGATACAGAAAGTTAACAGAATAAGGAGACAGCATTCTTGTACAATTGTCTTCCAGCGGCAACAAATGCCAGCAGAGGTGGGATAATGTGGAAGACACCAGGACAAACAAAAGAACAAGAATGGTGAGGTTATTGTGGAAAGAGAATTCAAACTTCTCATGGAATCTGAATCAGTCATGGTTTGTTGTTCTTAGTCAGTGACATTTTGCTCTATGATTTTCCTATTTGACAGTAACACAGTGTCAATGATTGGTGTCAGTAGTGGGCTTCACTTGTAAACAAAGAGGCTGCTTTCCTTGAAGGGAAGAATAAGGCTGTTTATTCTTGGTCATTTTGTTTCTTGTTATCTTGCTCAAAATAGAGAGGTGATGGGTGCTTACAGGTAGGCACCCAAATGGTTTCCCCTTCAATGAGAGAATGTGTTGAGGAACTTACTCTGTACAATTAGAACTAGTGAACTCCCGCTTAAAAAGGAGGAAAATAAAAGGGCACGGGTTACCCACCCTTTATCAAACAGCTTATAAAAGACTACTGAGATCAAGGGACTTCTGAAATCTCATTGGGTTACGTGGGTAACTTTCAAATCCCATCAAAATTAAAAGCTAGGAAGAACATAATCCACATTTATAATAAGCCTAAGGGGAAACTGACTTAGAAGAAAAGATGGTAGTCTTCATGGATTTTGAGACTGAGAAACCTTCTTACACTGACAAGTGTGATTTTGTTTCTCACCCCCAAAAGAAGTCATAGTTCTTAAAAAAAAAAAAAGATCTATTTTAGAGAGAGAGAGAGAGAGAAGAGAGAGAGAGAGCACCAGTGTGATAGACAAAGGGAGAGGGAGAGAGAATCCCAAGCCAACTGTGTTGAGCCCAGAGTCCAATGCAGGGCTTGATCTGATGACCTTGAGATCACGATCTGAGCCAAAACCAAAAGCTGGACATTCAACAACTGTGCCACAGGCACCCTGAAAGACATCATTTTTTTTTTTTTTTTTTTTTTTTTTAAGATTTTACTCATTTATTTGAGAGAGAGACCGCATGAGCAGGGCGCGGGGAGGAGGACAGAAGAGGAGGGAGACGCAGACTTCCGCCGAGCAGGGAGCTTGACCGGGGCTTGGTCCCAGGACCCTGGGATCAGGACCTGAGCCAAAAGCAGACACTCAACTGACTGAGCCACCCAGGTGCCCAAGACATCCTATTTGAATGACGAGTTGGGAAAAGGAGAATCAAAGGGAAATCCTATACCTGCTTTAACCTAGCACTCCCCCCAATTACCAGAGATTTCGACAGCTGGCCAGAGATGTGACTCAGGACCCCAGAACTTGATCAACAGAGCAAACTGAAAGAGCAGAGACACAGACCAGACTTCAAACCTTGCATCAGCCCCACCAGGAGATTCGCACCTGTGAGGCCTAGCCCGAGCCATGGGCCGGTTAGTCTCTTTCACTTCTGAGCTAAGGAATCACTTCTAACCTTCACTATTGCTACTGGTACATTCATTGTATTGATTATCGGTCATTGGCATTACTTTTTTTATACTTGTGACATCACTTATGGTTTACAGTGTACTTAGTATACATCATGCTGTGGGCTAAAACAGAGCAGGACTCCTTACTCCATTTTTCCAGATGAAGAAGGTAAGGCTGTGTATTCACATCATGTCACCTGGTGGGTAAATGGCTGACTTCTAGTCTAGAAATCTCTCTTCTACCCATCACTGTCCCCAAGTGCCATGGTTGAGTCTGTAGACTGATAAGGTGAGAGGGACCAGTCCATCCCCAGATGGTGTCTGAAGCAACATCAGTGATTTATTATTTTTTTAATTTTAATTTAATTTTATTTTATTTTATTTACTTGTCAGAGAGAGAGATCACAAGTAGGCAGAGAGGCAGGCAGAGAGAGAGGGGGAAGCAGGCTTCCTACCGAGCAGATGTGGGGCTCAATCCCACGACCCCGAGATCATAACCTAAGCCCAAGGCAGAGGCTTTAACCACTGAGCCAGGTGCCCCAACATCAGTGATTTAGGGAAAAGGCAGCTAGTCTAACTCTGGCACCTCAGACAAATCACTCAACTTCTGCTCCTTCACTTAGGAAATGAGAGATTTACACCAGCACAGTGGTTTCCCAAGCTGTGTATCAAAATCACCTCGAGGGACTTCAGTGAACTATAGATTCCTGGGTTCTCCCTCTGCCTCCTGGACCCGTGGCTGGGACCTACTGTATGTTTTAATGTTTTAAACTATATGTTTTAATGTTTTTAGAAATTTTTGATGGAGCCAGTTGGACAACTGAGAGCCACGAGGATCCCATCAACTCAAACATTCCGCTGTGGTGACGTTATTACCCACCAGGTAATAGGATTAAAGGCTAAAAGTCAAAGACAAGGGAGCAACTAATCTGCGCTCTCTCCAAGGCAATGACTCGAATAAAATGGAAAAGAACCTGATCTGTAAGGCAAATAAATATTTTACTCTAAGTTTAGTTCAGATCAGTCCGTCCTTTGGTGTGCATCTTTATCTGCCAGCTATCTCCCTCATGATGTCCTAGTCCTCCATGCTAGAAAAACAAAAGCAAACAATAAATTAAAAAAAAAAAAAAAAACAACCTCACCACCACTTGCAGAAAAACAAAACAAATCACATCTGGCTCAGCCTGTAGGCAAAGAAGATAGAAACCTCATTTGATGCAACTGCAGGTTTCCTTTTAATGAGATATTTTTGTTTTAGAACATTGAGTATAGTCTTTAGAACAACAGACAGCTTTCCTTGGCAAAAATCTGAACAAAAACAACAGAAAAAAGTAAAAGGGGAAAAAAAAAAAAAAGCTGGCAGTCACATCTATCTGACTCTGATTTATGGCTCCAGAGATATTCTCAATTTCAGTCTTAAAGCATAAGCCCACTGTTTCCTTATAGTGTCTCAGGGACAAAAATTATAAAGATGGACTCCGCTCGAATATTTCAAAATGCTGAAGCTCCGTGTGCTAAATTCATAGATGGCAAGACGGAAGAGGTAGGAGGAAGTTCTGTGTCCCATTCGCCTCTACCAGGTATGGCTAGGCAGCCCTCTGGTGGTTACCTTCAGGGATTAGTCTAGAAAAACACGTTCACCTAGTCCTGTCCCCTCCCCCACGCTGATTTTATTTACTTTCTTTTTTTTTTTTTTTTTTTTTTTTTTTTTTTTTTTTTT
>NC_081574.1:28656067-28694716 GCF_022355385.1 Mustela nigripes | reverse complement strand
TCTGTTTCCAGAATTGCTGTTCTTCTTCTCTTCGATCTGCCGATGGATTTTCAGGTGTTTGCAATCTTTAGATAAGCTATCTAGCTGATCTCCGGCTAGCTGAAGCAGACTCAGCTTGCTACTTCTCCGCCATCTTGACTCCTCTATTTACTTTCTTTTACATAGATAAACTCTTTCATTCCATCCACAGAAGCTTCTGGGAGGCCGGGTGTTTGTCTCCCGCTCATTTACTGCAAAGTTTCTGGTGACTAGAACAGTGGATGGGGCAGATTCAAGAAGTATCTGTTGACTGTCATCCAGGAGTTGGAGCGCTTCTTCTCCCCACCGTCAAGAGAGTTCCTGGGTTTATAGACCTAGGTTTTCAGGTTGCACAGTGAGCGCTCTGCAGCCTCAGTCTACTCCTGGGTAGTCTGGCACATCAAGCTTCCATGGCAAGTATGGATATTATCACAACTAAGTCCGCTAAAATCTTGAGATGCATTTACTCAAGCGGATCGGTAAAACTGCGTGGACAGGCCCTCCTGGCCGAGGGACTGGTGGGTATTTGGGATCCAGCAATAGGATCACTCTGACATCGTGTCCCAGTTAGAGTCTCCACTTCTCCAGCTCAGTATGTCTCTTTAAACAAAATGCATGTGCCATGGCTACAAAAGTCATTATCTCCTAAATCGTATCTAAATAAGCACAGTAATACTTCGGCGGTCTAAAGGTTGCATAGTGTATACAGCTACGAAAACTGACCTGTAAACTATTATAAAAATGTTAATTACCATATGTATCTACTCCCCCACAGACCCATCCTTCCGCATAATTTGCTTCTTTTGACAGAATGGCAGGCTGCCTCTCACCAACGTCATCACCTTGGCACTGTTTCTGTCCCCTTTCACCTTCCGTCTTCATGTGTGAAATTGAAACGATGATCCTTCACAGGGCTGTGTGAGGATTAAGTTAGAGAATTCATAAAACTTCTAGAATGGTGTCTTTAGAATTACAAAAAGATGTAGTTAATTTACTGTTGTTACCATTGTTCGCATCCTGTCCATGGCCTTCATGACCTAGAAGTGGAAATACTGGAGAAGAGTTTGGATCCCCTTGGGGTTTCACGTTCAGAATTATTTTTACTTTTAGACGTCTACATTTGGTCAAATATGTTCCAGTGCTTTGGTTATTTTTACTTTGAGTTTTAAATCATTATTACTCTATTGATTTTTTAAAAATTTTTAATTATAAAGTGCATTCCAATAAGATTAAGGAAATTGATCTTTATTCATATTTTGGATAACTCTGAGTCATAATGCGAAAGGCCAAATCCATAACATTTTCTTGATTATTTTTGGCTATTTATGGATACATATAACCATAGCTGATTATGTTTGTAAATATTTACATGTCCATCTTGGTATTTTATTTGCCTTACTATTGGTAACTCAGAAATTATTATTTAGGAGGTTAAATATAATTTTGAAAGCTAATTTGGCTCCCAATATTGATTACCAGTCTCCTGGATACAGCTGTTGTGTAACTAAATTCAAGAATTATTTACAAAGATAACATAAATTATTCAATTCACTATCAAATATTTATTTAGGTCTCTTTGGTGCCAGGCCTTGTCTCAGTGTTGAGAATGTTCCAGTGAGAACGACACATAGCTGCCCTCATAAAGCTTATATTATAGACAATAAACCTACCTATAAATGAACCAACAAACATGATCCGATTTGGACAAGCACTCTGGAGAGAGGATGTGATAATGACTGAGGGTCTCCTTCAGATTAGGGACTTGGCTAAAGCCTTTCTGAGTAGAAGATATTTGCATGGAATGACAAGAAAGATCCAGCTTTGCAAGGAAGGCAAGAGTGTTCCAGGTAGAGAGTCAATGCAGAGGTCCCACACTGGAAATGAACTGCTTGTTATATCCCAGAAATAGAAGGAGGCTAATAGAGTTGGAGTCAGAAGGCCATTCTGTCACCCAGGCTGGATGTGAAGGTAGTTTTTACTTGGGTGAGAAATGAGGATGTGGATAAAAATAAACAGACTTGGGGGGTCTTCGATGCAAGCAAGCATACTGGCCAACTTAATATGGTGATCAGGTAGTAAAGAAAAATAACTCTCAGATTTTTGTTTTGAGGTTCTTGGGTGGCTGGTGGTGCTATTTGCTCAGATGTAAGAGGCTGGGTGAGGTGACCAGGATTGGAGGACAGAAATCAAGGACTCCGCTTCATTAGTGTAAAATTTGAGAGCTCCCTTGGGCATCTAAGTGGAGATATCAAGATGGCAGGTGGGTAGTCAAGTCCGAAGTCCAGGGAGGAGGTTGCAGGTGAGAGTCATAGACATGTGTAGATTCCATAGACAGCTAAGGGACCAGAGGGGTCACCTAGAGAGATGTATAGAAAAAGAGTAACAGAAACACTCCACATTTATTGGTCAAGCAGAGAAGGAGGAACTAGTAAGAGTTCTCCAAAAGAAGGACCTAGTGAGAGATGTTAAGAAGCAAACCAAGGGGAGATGGGAGTTCCCAGCCTCCAGAACTGTGAAAAGTAAATTTCTGTTGTTCATAAGCCACACTGTCTATGTATGGTTTTATTACAGCAGCCTGAATGGACTACGGTGGATGGGTTTTGTTTTTGTTTTGTTTTTATTTTTTAAGATGTAAGATAGTGGAATGTGTTCACAGAATCCTGGGCAAACCATTTTATCTCCAATAGGCTGAAATTCCCTCATCTGAAAGGGACCATTGATATCTTCCAGTAATATGGGTCTATGTTAATCTTACAGGGAGAATTTAATTCAGAGAGTGTTATGTGTGAAAGTTTCTGACATGATGAATCACATGCAGTAGGAGCTCAGTAAATGCTGAATCAAAATTGGTTAAATCAGTCATGCACAAATACAGCTGCTAGCGGTATTTTCCAATGGTCTTTTTGGCACATCTCTATTATTTATTTTGACAGACTTGTTCTTTCAAAATGCCAATGTGCCACCAGTTTAACAGTTTTGACCAGAAAATAGTTTTATTCTCTTGCTATTGAGATGGGAGACTGGACTGAATTCATGAATATAATACAATTTTAACCAGGAAAACATCCAGGGCTAAGTCCTAATAGAATAGTGAGTTGTGATTTTCACCATCTGCAAGGCTGCATGTCTCAGAGTACTATCTCACATAAGAGTCAAGTGGTTTGAAGTCATTACCACTCAATTGATTGTTGTCATCTTAAATTCTCTTTTCCTTCACAGGAAAGAAAAAAAATGTCAAGAAGAACTTTAAAATGTTTGGAGATTTTATTTATCTTTCATTGGCTCTTTGACCCAGTAGATGGTAGATGGCTATATGTTAAATTATAAAGGAGTAATGATATGTTCTCAAGTATTGAAATTCTTCAAAATCTGTGTTCAAACACCCCTTCAAGAATAGGGGTAAACAGGAAAAGTCTCCTACACTCACGTGGTATGAAATGGAGCTATGGTTTGTTTCTTTTTCGTTTGAGCTTTTATCCTAATGCTGTGCTATTGATTTTAGGTAAAATTCAAACTCTACCAAGGTGCCTGTCATGTGGTAGGCACTCTGAATAATGGAAGTGCCCTGCTGTAGTGGATAGGACCTGTTTCCTTCTTAGAGCGAGCTTCATGAGCAGAGGTCCCATACAAGTTTACAGGGCTTTGTGCTTGCCTAGTGTTCTACTGTTCTACTGCCTAGTGTTCCATTTTGCATTGGACCCTGCAACGTATTTAGCCTGTCTGTCCATTCCTCTTTCTCCCTTCTCTCTCATCATCAGCCGACTACTTAAATACCTCAGATCAGCTCAATTTTCAGTTCCTACTGCCATGCTTTAATTCAAATCACAAGGGCCCCTCAGCTGGTTTGGTATAAGGACCTGGACCTCCACTTCCAATTTTATTTATTCAACTTCCAGAACACATTTAGAGTGTTCATTTTAAAATATAAATTTAATTCTATCACTTGAATAATTAACTCTTTCACTAGTTCAGCAAGTCTTGAAAGTTTGTTCTATGTATTATGACAAGAACCAGAAGGGCCATGGTGGCCAAAACCAGACACAGTTCAGAGGTAATTTCAAGAGATTAATTCTGACTTTTCTCTGAAAGAAGGGCTCGATACTAGCCATGATTAACTAACATACGTTTCTAGGCAGGCTCTCTGATTACACTATTTTGATAAATATATTGCTTTATATACCAGGTGGAATTGAGGAGGAGGGAAGAAGGGAAATGAATATTTTAAAGCTATTTTGTGCTGGAAAACATACTGAGAAGCCAAGTTCTTTTGTGGCATGTCCATCATTTCAATGGGTAACTACAAATTCTTACTTTGAAAAAAAATTCCAAGTCAAATCATTTTGCTCTCCAGTTCTGTGGATCTAACTGATGATTTGCTTTAGGGCAATTACCAATCCAAAGCTGATTCTTGGGAAAAACAAAGCTGGGTATCTTACAGGTATCCTCAAGGGCCATATGGATCACTTCAGGGCAGAGACAGAAAGTCTTACATCAGATAAAAGTATCGCAACTCCTTACATTCCTCAATGGTCACCCAATTTCCAAAGCATTTCGATCCATTTCTTAGTAACAGAAACCATCCGTCCTCAATTGGGAAGTAAATCTCAAAATATTTGTTATTCATCCCTTATCAGCACTTTGGATAAATGGGAGTACGGGCGGGGAACACATGGAGAAGACCGCCAAAATTATGGAATGTCTTGTTATATGCAGAATCTAAAAAGCAAAACAAACGAGCAAACAAAGAAACAAACAGACTGAAGTAAAGAGAACAAACCGGTAGGAGCCAGAGAGAAGGAGTGGGGGGAGAGGGGCAAAATACATAAAAGTTGATAAAGCAGTACAAACTTCTAGTTATAAAATAAATAAGTCATCGAGATGAAAAGCACAGCACAGGTAATATATTCAATCATACTGCAAGAATGTTGAATGGTCAAAGATGGTGGCTAATCATGTTGAGCCTTAAGTAATGCATGGAATTATCTAATCACTATGTTGTACACCTGAAATTAATGCCAACTATATTTCAGTAATAAATTTTAAAAATCTTAATTAAATACTATAAAGTTTCCTTCTATTTCTTGAAGCTCTATCCTTGGGTGAAGTTGGATGAGGAGCACCTCATCCTGTACCCTAGGCAAATCCTTGCAGAATTGCTGTAACTCAATTTTGCTTTAATGTTATGCCCTTGGCTTTTGTTCAAGGTTTGTACTAGAAACCATCACATGAAATTCACTTCTGCATTTACTGTAAAAGTGTGGTTGAGGGCACTGTCCATTACATCACTCAATATGTGCTATTAAGTCCTGTGCGAGACTATCCTTTCAAAATTAATTTTAGGAAATAAAAAGGACTCCTTGTTAAACTGATATTCTGACTCCTTTCCAATGAAAGATGTATTATTTAGGATTTTTTTTTTCCTGTTTTAAGTGGCAGAGCCCTACTCAGACTTACTAATCAAAGAAGAGAATTTACTTGCTCTCACTGCTGGGAAGGACCCTTGGGTCGTGGATGGAATCTAAGAGCTGCAGGAACCAGGCTTCAGGGCACAGGGACAAGAGCCAGGACTTAGCACACAGGACTCGCTCTCTCTCCATGGACCTGTCTTCTATGTTTACTTTCATTTCCTCCCACTGGAGACTGGCCTGTTCCTCAGGGCAGGGAAGATGGCCAATAGATGCTCCCGATTCATATTTTTTTTTCCAGTTTAGCATCTTTCGTGGGAAATGAATTCCCCCCAATGTCTATCAATCCCTGGTAAGATTTTCACTGATGCTGGTGCTCGATGGCCAGAATCCCACCTCTGGATAGTCACAGGTCAAGGGAATGGCAAAAAGGAGGGTGGGCCATGCTGATTGGCAGCCCCAGCGAAGGGTGGAAGAGAACATCCCCAAAAGAAAAACAGCAGCATTAAGGGAAGGAGAGCATGAGAAAACATCCAGGGTGGGCAAGAGACAACAGCCAGAGTCATCCGTGAAAGGGCCAGTGAGCTAGAATTTGTTTTCCTTTTTGCTCTGGGTACTAGGAATTTTACAGACAAAGATGAAGCCCCACACCAGAAATTACATTGACGTTCTAGCTTGGATCAGTTTTACCTCGAATTTTGCGTTTCTATTTTATTTTATAGCTTTATTCGTAGATCTGTTCTCAGGTGCTTTCCAACACCCTTCTGAAAAGAAAGGAAAGAATTTCAACAAACCATTGTGGTTGTCCCACAAAATAATTCCTTATGTTAGTTTGCTGAGTCTTAGAAGGTCAGTTTGAAAGCAGAAGTACCTTATTCTTGAAAAGAAAGAGAAAAATCAAGTTCACAGTAGAGTAGCGTGTCTGTTGAAGAGGGAAGGGAAGAGGAAGTAGAGCCTTGCAGGAAAGGCTGAGGGGTTGCTGCGGAATGGGCCTGGCCCCCGGAGGCCTTCTGCTTATGGTGGAGACTTCTCCTCAAGGAAAAGAAGCTATTCCTTGCTAGTGCATAAAGCACTGCTTAACAGAGGAAGACAAAAACGTAAGAATAATATAAAAATATAGGGCCCCTAGGGAAGAGCTTCCTTTATGAACCCTAATCGCAGAATCCCCTGAGGGAAGAGTTTTGGAAGAAGAATTTCCAGAAGTTCAGAGGCAGTCAACGAGTCACTTCACCCAGAGGCCGGAGGTCTTATATTCCCGGAAGACTCTTATCACTGTTTTACCCAGTCCCTGCCTTTTGCCTTCTGAACTCTGGCCCAAGCATGGGGGAAACCTTCTCTCCTGGTCCTAGCTAAAATAGACATGAACTTCCAGATAACTTTAATATTAAGTAAAAAAACAAAACATATATATATGTATATATATATATATATATATATATATATACACACACACACATACACACAAACACATATATGTATATGCATATATATATATACTATTCTCAAATAATCAACTGAAGTTTTTCAAGAACAGATCTTGATATACTATTGTTGAAAAATGATGCAGACCCAGGGGGACCCAGGTGGCTCAGTGGGTTAAGCCTCTGCTTTCCGCTCAGGTCATGATCCCAGGGTCCTGGGTTCGAGCCCCACATTGGACTCTCCACCCAGTGGGGAGCCTGCTTCTCTCTGCCACTCTGCCCTTCTCTCTGCTCATGCCTCCCCACTCTCAAATAAAATCTTTAAAGTTTTTTAAAAAATTAATCAGTGCAGAGACATCTGCCCACCCACCCTTCCTCCTAACTCCAGGCTCTTCTTTCAAATTCCTTTCCTACCACAGGGGAGTCTGAAAATTCTGATGGCTTCCCTAGGCGTAGGCAAAAACACTCATTCCAGCCCTGCCTCACACCAAGGCCTCTGCAGTTAAGATCCAGGGCTCAGTCTCGAAGAAGTCCCCAGGGTGCTTATCCTCCTGGAGGCACTCTGCTCTCCCCCTGCCTACAGGACAGAGCCCCGACCTGGTCACAGACGGGCTTTGCCTTATAGCTTACGATCAAAAAAATCCCTCAGCCATACGATACATGTCATTTTTATCCCCCAAGAACAGTATCCATTCTCTCACCGGGGCTATTTTCTTACAAGGACAGTGAAATTAGAGGAAAAAGACTAAACGTGACAAAGTCCCTGTAGGGGGGACGCTAGGAAGCAGAGGTGGGGAATCATTCATCTCGGCTGGCTTTATCATGTTTTCCAAAAGACGCAGCCATTTGTATGCAGTTCCTCCAACAACAGCGGGAACCCTAATTGTCTTCATTTTCTTTACGTAACCTACATACTGAATGTGACAGAGAGAGGAACTAGAGAAGGAAAGTCATGCTTCTGAAACTCCTGGGTCTTCTGAGAGTCATTTCTCCCCTCCCTCTCCTCAAGGCACCATCCTGATGCTCCCTCCATTCATGATGCGATGTGGTTAGCGTGGTGTATCCCTCGGTCATGGAAGCAGAGGTTGAAACCAAGCACGCTATCTCATCTCTTATTATTATTATTATTATTTTTAAGATTTTATTTATTTATTTGATAGAGAGAGAGATCACAAGTAGGCAGAGAGGCAGGCAGAGAGAGAGGGAAGCAGACTCCCTGCTGAGCAGAGAGCCCGATGCAGGACTCAATCCCAGGACCCCGAGATCATGACCTGAGCCAAGGGCAGAGGCTTAACCCACTGAGCCACCCAGGCATTCCAAAACTCTGATTTCTAAGCTTGACAAAAACATTTCAAATAAAGATTATGATCAAATATCCCCCATGAACACAGACACAAAAATCCTTCACAAAATATGAGCAAACCAAACCCATCAATACACAAGAATTTTAAATTATGACCATATTGGGTTATACCAGGAAAGCAAGGTTGTTTTAACATTCAAAAAACCAATCAATATAATTTACCACATTAACAAAACGAGGGTGAAAATTATATATTAATGTATGACCATTTTAATTTATAAAAATCATTTGGCAAAATTCAACATCCATTTATGGTCGAAACTCGGAGTAAGTAGGAATCGAAGGGATTATTATTAATTTTTTAATGTTGTTTACTGCTGGTCCCTGGAAAGTGACGGGACTTCTAATAGGTACTTGGGACAAAGAGTATTTCTTACTGTTTCTAATGAAATGAGCCTATTCTCGTCCATATAAGGTTTAAACTCAACTGATCATCTGTAAAATGAGAGGCTCAGACGGGTGGATCTCTACCTTAAAAAGTTCTGGCCTTCCTTTTAGTCTTTTGTTTTACTTCAGTTAGAAAAAAAAAAGTGCTCGTATTACAGCAACAATAACAGAACCTTAAAGTGAGAGAATGTTCCACGTAATCCTACAATGTCAACAAAGGGTTTTCCTCAAATTTTTTTTTCTTCTTGTCTACATGCAGTTAGAATAATTACATATTTGCACACATATCAGGGATTTAGCTACAGATCATTTGTCTTATAAGCATTTTCCATGTTTTTCTGTGTTAAATATAATTTTCAGTGTTGCATCCCATTACAATAGCACACACTGAATTAATTATTATTATTTCAGAGTTAGACATTTGGGTCTTATTTTTCTCTCCTATAGATATGCTGAAATAAACTCCCTGGACAGACAACTTCTAAAATATACATTTTGCGTTATTTCCTTTAGATACATTTCGAAGACCTGGGTCACCAGATCGACGGAAGTACGCGTCCTATGCCTCACCAATCATATGGCCAAATCGCTCTTCCAATGGGCTGAGCGAATTCACGCTGTTAAAATCTGGAGGTGACATTCCCAATTTCACCATCTCTTTCCCATATAGGTATTTGAATGTTTTGCTCTGGTGAAGGATAGACGGCCTTAAAAAAAAAAAAAAAAAATCAGCTGCCTAGCAAAGGCGATTCTAATTTTTGTTGTTTTGTTTCTCTTTGCCACTCCCCCCCCTTCTCCCCACTTTCCTTGAATCAAGTAATAGCTCTCACACTAACATCTGTGCTACCCTGACACACACCCTGAGGGCTGATCGCAGCTTGTCACCTACTCACAGAGATTAATTTCTCCTTCAGATGTTTGTCCTTCAGCTTCCTTTTTGAAAAAAAAAAAAAAAAAAAAAAAGCCTCAGGATGTAGTGGTCTGCTACCCCTGAAAATGATCCCACAATGAGACGGGCTGTCACTTGCTCCCCGCACCCCGCTTTGCCTTTGTGCTCCCAGGGGACGGCTGTTTCTTTGCTTATGGTCCCTGCTGACACCTGACCTTTCCCAGTAGAAACAATGCTGATGACACCAGGACTGGAGGGACTACAACTTCAGTTCTGGTGGCAGAAAATCCACCCTGCCACGAGCCGTCTAAGGGGAAGGAGAAAGAATGGGCGTTCTCTCCGATTTCGAACGGAAATGATGATGAGAACTGTGAGCTCCATTTTACCCACATTTAATTTTTTGAAAAAAACTTTTTAGGACATTTCTTTTCTTCTCTTTCTTCCTTGTTCTTTCCTCCTGCCGCACATGTGGGATTTGTCCAGGAATTCAGTGAACGTTAGAGCAGAGCTGTATTTGGGCAACAACAACGGACTCTACCAATAGCTAATTCCCTTCTGTTTTGTTTTCTAATCTGTTTATTTAGATCTGAAATGGAAACTGTGACTATTTTATTTTCCTAGATAATCCATCGGTGAGTCAGAGGAAGGAGGGCAGAGTACGTGGACAGTAGGAAGGCAGGAGAACCTGGGTTAAAATACAGTCACAAGCATGATCATGTTTGGTAAACACCCTTACTGGTGCATTGTGTTCAGCCGCAAGTAACAGAGACTCAAAACAGAGACTTCAACAAATCACAGTTTCAGTGTTTCTAACAGAATGAGAAGTCTTGGAGGCAGTTTGGGGGAGGTCGGAAGGTCTACAATGAACTCTGAGACCAAGTCTTGCTCATATTCTGCTTCTTATTTTGTGAGTTGAGGTTTTATCCTTAAAGTTGACTCAAGACCACAGCATGGGCAGGGATCCTGGTCAAGAAGAGAAAAAGGAGGGGCACCTGGGTGGTTCAGTGGGTTAAAGCCTCTGCCTTCAGCTCAGGTCATGATCCCAGGGTCCTGGGATCGAGCCCCGCATCGGGCTCCGTGCTTGCAGGAAGCCTGCTTCCTCCTCTCTCTGCCTACTTGTGATCTTTGTATGTCAAATAAATAAATAAAATCTTAAAAAAAAAAAAAAAAGGTAACATCATATTTAAAAAAAAAGAAGAGTAAAAGGAGAAGGGGAGGAGGAAGTGACAGGGACACCTTCCATGTAAACATACATAGTCTCTCTTCCTTAAGAATCCAGGAAGTTCCCCTCAGCTCCCACGTATATTCCTTTGGCTAGAATCGAGTCACTGGACCACCCCCACCTGTAGTGAGAGTTAACAAATGTCATATTTTCAACCTGGGTAGAATGCTGCTCCAATAAAATCAAGTTTGGGTGAGTAAGAAAGCTGTGGAGAATAGATACTGAATAGGTGAATATGAGTCTTTATCAAAACTGGCGATAAAATTTGCTGAGCCCTTCTTTTAAAACATAATCCTATAGGGTATATAGGGTATGAATTCCTGCTCATGTAAAACTCAGTCTGAAGGTCACCCCATCACAGAACGCTGGCATTGAAAGCCCCATTATGGCATCTCTGTCTGTTGTTCATCCAACATTTGCTTGATCAGTTCTAGTGGGTAGAGTCTCACGACTCCACGATGCATCCCATGTCCTTGTTGGCAGGGTTCATTATTTAAGGTAATAACAGTAATGAGAATATATAATGACACACTAAAAAGATTTACTTGTGTCGAACAAACAAAAATATATGTACAACACATCTGTGGGTCCCAGATCTTCCTTTTTTAAGCCTTTTGTAAGAAAGCCATTTAAATTCTTCAAGATAAGTATCACTGTCTCAGCTCTGCAAAATATTATTTGCTTCTGTATCACCCCATTTTCTACCAATATTGTTTGGATTCATTATCTGCCACTTAATTTTTTCCCATTGTCAAATGAGTGTCATTATTTGCATAGAATATATGTTTTAAACTACATATTTTAAATATATACGTACTCTCCTCTGAACTGCTCCTAAAAATGGTTTTAACAAATCTTTGGTTTTCCTCTCCTACTCATGCCTTGGTTTTCTTCCTTGGGAGAAGAAACTAAAAGATCATACTGACATCAACAAAAATGCCTAAAAGTATTTCCATTCACCAGGGCAAGCTGACGCTTTTATCTGTTATCATTGGCCAATCCGTGTCAGTCTTCCTTCCCTTCCTTAATCCATGACCTTTTTTTCCTTTTCTTTTCTCTGAACAGAACTTTTTGATCTTCTCCATCTCTCACATCATTTTGCCTCTTTCTCTCCACTCTTAGTATCTGTGCCCCTGTCATTTTTCCCCTGCTCTGGGGTCAGAGCCCTTTATGTTGGTCTGTTCAAGCGGGCCTTTGTCATCTTTACTTCTTTTCTGAGTTCTAAAACATGTAATATTTTTTTGTAGTCCCATTCTGGTACGTTGCAAAAAGAAACTTTTTTTTTGTAAAGATTTTATTTATTTATTTGGCAGACAGAGATCAAAAGTAGGCAGAGAGGCAGGCAGAGAGAGGGGGGAAGCAGGTTCCCTGCTGAGCAGAGATCCTGATGTGGGGCTCAATCCCAGGACCCTGAGATCATGACCTGAACCGAAGGCAGAGGCTTTAACCCACTGAGCCACCCAGGCATCCCTAAACTTTTTTTTTTTTTTTCTAATGCCAGAAAAACCACCTCTATAGAGAAATCTGAAATTTCACTGGAAAAAGAAACCAGGGTTGGGGGATCTATGTTAACAGTGCCCCTGGATCAGTATTTGCTAAATAAAAACTAATCTTGAAATTTGAAAATATGGCAGACAACCTGTGGTTTTAATAAATTAGATCTCACCCCTTCCTCCTTCCGGAAAGGGCAGATATGGGCACTTCTCTCTCAAGATGCCATCAAGGCCTCCGGTTATGGCCCCTCAGTAGGCAACAGAGAGCCAAGACATAGTACAGCATCTCAGCAACTCAGGCGCCTGACCAGGTTCCAAGAGAGAACCTTCTTCTTTTAAGTACCCAGTCTCAGACAACAGGATCACAACGACTTTCTAAAGTAGGATTGTTCTTTATAAAGTTTGGCAAAAGCATAGGAAGATGCTGACAGAAATGCCATAGGGCAAGGCGGTAAAAAATTTGAGACCTCGATTGCTGGCAGGATGCTTTCTTTAACCTCCTGGTTCTGCCTCCCCCACACCTCCTGAGGAATGAAGGAAGAAATCAGCCCCATGGCAAGGGGAAAGGAGAGAGAGAACATAGTTCCTCAAAGAGAAGAGCCAAAATGAAAACCTGAAGAAATAAGAAGGGTTGAGGGCATGGCTTTGTGTCCATGGAAATTATGGAAGTGTACCTTTTAAGGACAAGAGGCTTGATCAATTTCTTTTTGGGAACCTGCCCTTCTTTCAAAATAGCATATGACAGGAGGGAGTAACCAATGGGAAAAAGATAGTGCATTGTTTGCACATGGATCACACACATACACACCTGTCACAAGTGTATACACAACAGAACGAAATACACAAGCACCTTAACAGTGCTTATTTCTGAGTGCAGTGTTAAGTGATTTTTTTTTTTTTTTTAAGATTCGTTTGTTTATTTGAGAGAGCGAGCTTGAGCAGGGGCGAGGGGCAGAGGGAGAGGGAGAAGCAGGCTCCCCTCTGAGTAGGGAGTTGGATTCCGGGCTCCATCCCAGGATCTGGAGATCATGACCTGAGCCGAAGGCAGATGTTCAACCAACCGAGCCCCTCAGGCGCCCCAAGTGTTAAGTGATTTTAATATTGTTCATAGCTTTTTACAGGTTTTAAATTTTCTAGAGTAAGTTTGTGCTATTTTTATGGTTAAAGTCATGTTTTGACAAAGGGGGAAGGAGGTGAATGAAACCTTCATATGTAAGGAAACAACCCTTGATTTAGCATTAACTGAGCCAGAAAGAATGAGAGAAAGCAGAAATTGGAAATACAGCATTGGTAACTCAGAGTGGGCAGGCACTTTCCAGTGCATCCATACTAATGTTCAAAATTAGTAGGTGAAAAAGTGAATAGAGGTTTTTTTTTGTTGTTTTTGTTTTTGTTTTTGTTTTTTTTTAAACTAAGTTGAGACAGAGTGAGAAAGAATGAGACAGGGGAGGGGATAGGAAGAGGGAAAAGCAGGCTCCCTTCTGAGTAGGGAGCTGGATTCCGGGCTCCATCCCAGGAGCCTGAGATCAAGACCTGAGGTGAAGGCAGAGCCTTAACTGACTGAGCCACCCAGGCGCCCCTAGAGGAACTTTTAACAGAGTGGAAATTAAACCCAGTCTCTCCTCACGACTCAGAAGTTAATAACATTAACCTGTGATAATGACTGTGAACTAATTTAATTAAGTATTTACATTTTTTCCCATTGGAAGTATTTTAATTTTTTTTTTTCCAAAAATGCCTCATAGGCCCAGACCTGTATCCTGATACTCTAACCTATTCAGCAATAGTCAAGTATATAAAATTCTAAAAAATAAGAGTTTTGAGGAGTAGCTGGCCCCTCAGATGTTAAAAATATATATAAAGCTACAGTAACTAAAAGAGTGTGGTAAAACCTTGTAAGTAGGAAGAACAATGGAATCAAATGGAGAGTTTTATAAAAGACTTACTGAGGAAAAAGAATATAGTATATGATAAATGTGCCATGTGTTCCAGTGGGAAAAAGGATAATGTTATTGATTTAACATATGCTATTGAAGGAATTAATGATAAATGCTGTTGAAGGGATTAAGAAGACTTCCACACCAGGCTAACTAAAGCCGATGGGCCAAATCTTGCCAGCTTCCTATTATACACAAGCTTTATTGGCACCCAGCCATGCCGTGTGGCCACTTTTTCACTGTGATGGCTATGTTGCGTAACTGTCTTGAGACAGTAGTGCCCATGAAGTCCCAAAATATTTTCTATTTACCCATTTACAGAAAAGTGTGCTGACTCATGATCTGGAGGAATAAAATACTGAAAATCCACCTTATTCTCATACCTAAATAAATTCCAGATGTGTCAAACACCAGAAGAAAAAAAATAAACCATGAAAGTACAGTAATTCGTTATTTCAGAAAGTTTTGTTTTCTAAATAATATTGAAATGGTAAAGGCCATATGTGAAGAGTGAAAAATCTAAACATAAATATTAAATAAATGACACAAGTTCAAAAAATCCAAATAAAGAGGCAAGTGGCAAATAGAACAAAGTATATGAGATACATCATAGCCAAATGGGCTAATTCTCCTAATCTATAGGAAAACTTCCTCTAATCAATAGGGAAGAGGCTATTTATCAAATAGGAAAAGAACCAAGGATATGAACAGGCAGAACAAAGAAAAGAAAACACACTCGTCTCTTAAATATACAAAAAGAAGCTCAAAATTAGTCACAGTAAGAGGAATATAAATTGAAAAGCCTGCAGGGTGCCATTTTTCACTTACCAGTTGGTCCAACACGAAAAGTTGAGTGATACACAATGTAGGAGCTGGCACTCTGATGCATTATTAGTTGGAGTAAAACTTGGTAGAACTCTAAGGAGGGCAATTTAGCCTTAGCCATTAAAATTTAACATGCAGATCCAAACCTCACAATTCCAACTCTGAGAATTTCTTCTATAAAAATACTCACATCAAAAGAAAAGTCATGAGAATGAGGAATGCAGAAATAGAAGACTGAAAGCAACTCAGATGGCTAGCAATACAATGCAGGAAGGTATAGTCCATTCAAATATGGAATCCTGTGTAGCACTAAGAACAATGAAAAGCTATGCTTATATGATTTGGAACAATCTCCATGTTTTGTTAAGTAAAACAACAAAAAAATGGGATGCAGAAGTATGGACTTGGTGTCTTCTTAATGTCAGAAAAGAAGCATATGTGGTGCAACCACTCTGGAAAACAGCATGGAGGTTCCTCAAAAAGTTGAAAATAGAGCTATCCTAGGACCCAGCAATCGTACTACTGGGTATTTACCCTAAAGATACAAACGTAGTGATCTGAAGGGGCATGTGTACCTGAATGTTTATAGCAGCAATGTCCACAATAGCCAAACTATGGAAAGAACCTAGATGTCCATCAACAGATGAATGGATAAAGAAGATGTGGTATATATACACAATGGAATACTATGCAGCCATCAAAAGAAGTGAAATCTTGACATTTGTGATGACGTGGATGGAACTAGAGGGTATTATGCTTAGCGAAATAAGTCAATCGGAAAAAGATAGCTATCATATGATCTCCCTGATATGAGGAAGTGGAGATGCAACATCGCAGGTTTGGTGGTAGGAAAAGAATAAATGAAACAAGATGGGATCGGGAGGGAGACAAACCATAAGAGACTCTTAATGTCACAAAACAAACGAGGGGGGGGGGGAGGGGTGGGGGAGTAGGGAGAGGATGGTTGGGTTATGGACATCGGGGAGGGTATGTGCTATGGTGAGTGCTGTGAAGTGTGTAAACCTGGCGATTCACAGGCCTGTACCCTTGGGGTTAATAATACATTATATGTTTATAAAAAAATTATAAAAAAAAGAAAAGAAGCATATGTGTATTTGATCTTGCATATGTATAGATTATCTCAGGGAAGAGGTAAGAATTGGAAAGGAATAAGCAAAATTTGGTCCATCCATGCAATGGAATATTAGCTTAAAGAGAAAGGAAATTCTGAGAGATGCTACAACATGGATAAACCTTGAGGACACAAGGCTAATATATAATATAAGCCAGTCACAAATATAATATAAGCCAGTCACAAAAGACAAATACTGTAATTTCCACTTATATAAGATATTCAGAGTAGTCAAAGAATCATAGAGACAGAAAGTAGCATGGTGGTTGCCAGGGGTCTTGGGGGTGGGGAGAAGGAATGGGAAGTTATTATTTAATGGGTATAATGTTTCACTTTTACAAGATAAAAAGACTATAGAGATAGACCATGGTGGTGGGACAACATTACAACAGTATGAATGTATTTAATACTACTAAACTGTACATTTGGAAGTAGTTCAGATAGTAAATTTTATGTTATGTGTGTTTTTCTACAGCAAAAAATAAATTTAAAAACATTTTAAAAACAAACACCAAAAGGGAACTATGCTCCAAAAGGAAGGGGTCAGAGGGGACTTTTCATAGTATATGTTCTCATACTTTTGCATTTTTGGACAAGTTGCATGAATTAAGTATATTTTAAAGTTTATTCTGTTGGGGTGCCTGGGTGATTCTGTCATTAAGTGTCTCCCCGGGTCCTGGGATCTAGACTTGTATTGGGCTCCCTGCTTTGCAGGAAGCCTGATTCTCCCTCTCCCGCTCCCCCTGCTTGTGTTCCCTCTCTCACTGTGTCTCTCTCTGTCAAATAACTAAAATCTTAAAAAGAGAAAAAAATTATTCTGTCAATCAATCTGTGTATACACATATGGACATGTGTGCTGCACGATCACAACGACATCTTAAAACACCACAAACAAAACAGACCGTTCAGAAGGATGCCAGGGTGTTCACAGCATTTGTCATTGGTTAGTGAAACCATAGGTGCTTATTTTGTTCTATTTTTTTAAAATAACATTTACAGAAAAATTCACCCTTTTGAGTGTGCAGATCTTTAAAATAAGTCCTAAAGGGGCACGTGCACCCGAATGTTTATAGCAGCAATGTCCACAATAGCCAAACTATGGAAAGAACCTAGATGTCCATCAACAGATGAATGGATCAAGAAGATGTGGTATATATACACAATGGAATACTATGCAGCCATCAAAAGAAATGAAATCTTGCCATTTGCGACAACATGGATGGAACTAGAGCGTATCATGCTTAGCGAAATAAGTCAAGCAGAGAAAGACAACTATCATATGATCTCCCTGATATGAGGAAGTGGTGATGCAACATGGGGGCTTAAGTGGGTAGGAGAAGAATCAATGAAACAAGATGGGATTGGGAGGGAGACAAACCATAAGGGACTCTAAATCTTACAAAACAAACTGAGGGTTGCTGGGGGGAGGGGGGTTGGGAGAAGGGGGGGTGGGGTTATGGACATTGGGGAGGGTATGTGCTTTGGTGAGGGCTGATTCACAGACCTGTACCCCTGGGGATAAAAATACATGTTTATAAAAAATTTAAAAAAAATAAGTCCTATAGCTCTTCAAAAGTTCTCATTCCCTCTTGTAGACAACCCTGTCCCCTCATGCAGTTCCTGTCAACCATGATTTGGGCTCTGTTACAGGTTATTTTTTTTTAATCTTTTTTTATGCCTTTATGGACTAATCTGAAAGGCCCATGAGTTGCTCTTAATGGAAAAAAATACTTGTTTTAGTAAAGACAGAAATAACCTTTCCAGAAAGGAGGCAAAGGAAGAGAGGAGACAACGATGAACAAAGAGACAGAAAAAGAGAAATACCTTTTTTTGTAATCATTTACTAAAATTCTATGCTAATCTTGTTCTGATAAAGGCCAGTTAGAAAGCTAAGTTAACACTGAGGGTGATTATTTATCATCAAACCCATCCATCCATAAAAACACTAGAACCAGCCATGTGGAGTGTTGTGCTCCCGGTAGAGAAATGACATCAGGATTCCAAGTTTGATAACCATCTGCAAGTCAGTCAGTCCCTGCAGAGTGGAAGGAAATTCTTCAGGGGACGAGTTACAAGAAGTGCTTCTATTTGTGTCCCGGTCGATGCATTTGGTGCACTGACAGAGCCATCATTTCAAGGGATGCCCACAGCAACCCGGGAGGAAGGGCGAGGCATGTACTGTCTTGCTCCTCTGAGGGATGCAGGAAGCGGGCGCTGAGAGGCAGGGTGTTGACATAAGCATCATCTCTGTGGCTCTTAACCAGGCCTTGTTTTTCAGCTTGTGATGAGGCTTTGAGAAGCTTTCACAATGTGGAAAGAGTGTGAAGATTCAGACAAGGAGGCATATATTTCTACAGCCACGAGGAATACCTATGGCCGGGCCGGGGTTCACGTAGACCCACGGCGGGGAGAAGGAGCAGCTGTGCCCAAGAAGGGTGCAGGACAGGTGCGGTCCTTGATCGATCTGATGTGGGCCCCTGGGCTGGGCTGAGGACCTGCGAGTCCTACACCCCCGGAAAGCAGGGCTTTGGGCTCCCTGTGTCCTCGAGAGTGTCTGTCACACGGGAAGTGCCTTTGCCATCTTGAGAGGAGTTAAATTCGAGCCGCCATCATCTGTGACTTGTCACGAGACCTTCCACGACATCTGTACCACTTCTGCTTCCTGAACGGTGTCTCCTCAAGGATTTCACAACATCTTTTGCTTTGTAATTTGAGAGTGTTTACTTGGCACCGGATCCTGAAAAGTTCCACTCTTTTTTTGGGGGAGAGAATCTTTCCTTGAGGTTTATCTGAGCAGAAAAGGAAACTGACTAGATCGCGGTGGTGGTTGTTTTGGGAGCCTTGTGGAACAAACAGAACGTATTTCACATGCATAGTGCCGTAGCATCACCAAAGAGAGAATATTAGGGCCAAAGCACGACAAAGAACACAGCAAAAGAGTAGATAAGGAAACTTAAAGCCTGAAGCCTTAAAAAAAAAAAAAAAAAAAAAAGACAACAAAACCCACTAAACAGCACTTTTCTCCACTACCTGCCACATTCTGTGTTATCATGAACCGAGAAAACGCAAAAAATCTATCTGTGCCCTTGAATAAATAATGTTCATTTAATATTTATTAGGTGGTATTTACTGTGTGCCGAATAGCCACAGACACAATAGAGACGATGTCCACTCTCCCAGTTTATAATCCATTAGAGAGATTAATCAAATACCGGCGTCATTATTTCCTAACAATGGCGATGGGGACTCTGAGTCAGAGGGAGCTGAGAACCACAGGCGAGGGATGGTTCTGTGGGTCAAAAACACGAGTTCAGCCTCTCGTGGGCTAGAATGGGGGACACTAACCAGATCTGGAGAGGGGTGACACCAGGGTAGACATCCCCCAGGAAAGTGACATTTGAGCTGATTGATATATGGAGGCTGAGTAAGAAGTGTCCTGGTGACAGAAAGTACCAGGGTACCTTGGGCATGGAGGCTCCCACCTGTGTGCAGTGGGGGTTGGGAACGGCTTGGTGAGTGAGGAGAGCTGGAGAATTAGGTCTGTGTGAGACCATGTGGGGACCTTGGAGGCCATGTTAAGATTTTGATCTGGGATCTTACCCTGAGGCCAGTGGAAAACCATTCATGGGTTGTTAGCCTTGAAAGAAGATGCAGGCAGTCATCGTCTCAGGGTTGCTAAGGTTACTTAAGGATCAACCTTGAGTCACGTGGTTAAATACTGGAGTAAGCCAAAAGGGTCTTTGTGGCCAGGGCTGGATTAAAGGGAGGGGCAATCCGACCATTCTGGAGAATGCCCATCAATAAGGAACGCAAACAAATCATGGGGAATGACATGGGATGAAACACTAATGTTCCAAGGAGTACCTTCATGAAACGTGCTATATGTGGCCAGAAGGGGTGTTGGGTTTACCCCCTACAATAGCCATGAGCACAGTAAGACGTGGCTACTCTGCTTACTGCGCAGCCTACGAAGGAATTGGCTTCTGGATGCCTACAGGCTTTCCATTTGGTTCAATGGGATATGCAAGTTCAGGGCCAGAGGAGACTCTTGCCAACAGATGCCAAGCACTCATTTTAATAAGAGCATTCTGAAGGGATACCATGCTGTTTGCTTGTCCCGAATGCGGACACCTCTTCGAAATAAGGGTATGGGAGCGGCAGCGATAGAGAAGAAGACCAAAAAGTACTCAGATCTTACATCTGAATAGTTCCTTACAAGCCAACATGCACTTTATGTATGTAACACCCCTTTGCCCTCACAGTAGGTATGTAGCAGGCTGTCATTCACATAAGGACACTAAAGCTCGAGAGAACGGAGTTCATTTTTTAAGGTCACACATTTAGTGGCAGAGTGGGAATCAAATCTGGGTCCCTCTAAAATGAAGTTTGGTGTTTTTAGTTCTTGCACATGTCCCAAGGGACCAAGGGCCAATCCCACCTCCCAATCACCAGTCAAAACCTCATGGTTTTGCCATTTAGGCTCTGTTTTTTGTACCAACTTCATGGAACTGGAGGCAGACTGATCATGTCATTAACTGCTGACTCCTTGGGGACAGTAGAGGGAAGGAGGGACAGTGTAAGAAGAGATCCGAGGCCTTGCGCACGGCACACGATAGCACAGCAGCACAGAGGGGCACCCTAGCTCCCTTCGGTGGGCTGTGAGATGCATACTGTTTCAAGAATTAGGAAGAATACAACATTATACATATAAATTACAAGGAACAAAAGTGAATATTAAAATTTAAAATAAGAAATTCTATTAGTTACAAAATTTGAAAAGCTGCCACAAATGTGACAAATTACAGAAAAACAACATATTTTTATTAACTGCCTGAACTGCCTGGTGATTTTTAGGGTACTTTTCTCCCTCCCTTTTTACCCCTGCATATTTTTGATTGTCTCTTTATCTGACATTGATTTTGTAATTTTTTTCTATTGAGAAAATTGAAAGAGAATCCGTCTTTAACATGGTTGATGGAAATGTGCTCATTTTTTTGTTCGTAGTAATTAAACAAGTTTTTTTTTCAACTTCACAACTTCTTTTGACAGTGCCCTGCAAATTTCATGACTGTCAGATTTCAAAAAAAAAAAAAAAAACACCAAAAAAAACCAAACATCTGTTATATTTTCTGCTTTAGTTGTTACAGAGACACTCAGAATTTATGGTACTATTATAGGTTTATGCCCTACAAACATCAAGATTCTGATAAATTCAGCTTCCTGTAGTTTCATTAAAGAAAACAACAATTCGGTGAATTTCTAATTGCATACACAAATGCCCTGAATTAGTATGTATATTCCTGACAGAATAGAAATGCCACTGTGACTAGACATCAATGGGAACTAAGTCCTCTAGTCACAATTCCACATGTCTGACGCCCAGTAGAATTTTCCACATGCTTTTGGCTTCAGCCATTTGAAAACCTGTCCTGTCACGGCTCCCAACCCACTGGTGCTTGGCGCACTGGGACACATTCATTCATAAGACAATCTCTGGCCCTGTACCTTCCTGACATGATGCCATGTGAGTCAGCACAGTGGGTTTTAGCATATTTCTGGAAGCCTTTCCCACTCTGGGACACCTCGCAATAACTTTACTAGACATCCCACCATGCACCAAATACATTGATCTCCGGCTCTATTTTCCCTCAGTTGGATTCCAAAATGCCCAGGGCCCTCCACCCACACAAGAAGAATGCTTTAGACAGAAACTCAGAGTGGAAAAGAGACTGTGGTCTTAAGTGAGTGTAACTGAATTGTTGCATTGTTAACAATGTAACATTGTTACACTCAGTTACAGTGTAACTGAATTGTTACAAAAGTGTAACTGAGTGTAACTGGCAAATTTTATGTACATGGGTAAGCCTGTGAACCCATGGCTAGAACCCCTCCCAGGAGTCCTGAAAAAGGCCATGCATGGAAGGAGTCTCCCGTTTGGGCTTTGTTAGCATTAGGGTAAATCCTCAAATCCCAGGAGCCTCTCAAAGGAATGTTCTCCTTTTCTAGGCTTATCTGTGAAGGGGCAATATGAACCATGCCTAGGAATATAAAAATTCTTGAAAATTTAAAAATAAAAAACACTATAAATTAATTAATTGTCAAGAGGTTGACAAATGAAGATCATATGTGCCTACGTGATGATTTTCTTGCTAAGCTTCAATCAATTTTAAAGGGAGAATGAATTCCCATAGCAGTGCCTTATCTACTACTTAGAGACCCTTTTCCATGTCTTATTTAGTCTTCACACAACACTACAAGGTGAGTGCTATTATCCCTATTTTACAAACACTGAAACTGAGCATCTCAGGCGCTTACGTAAGTTCATCCTGTTTGTAAATAGCTCATTAATTGTCCACCCACCAGTCTCTCGAGCAGGGCAACACTGCTAAGAGGGCTGTTTAGCCTCCTTGAAATCCTACATCACTGGCTCCTTCTGGCTATTTAGGAACAAAACGAAAGAAACCCCACCTCACCCCTGCCCTCTGCCCCAGTGAGTTCTTAGATTTTGTGACACTGAATTATGCCGATATTTTCTCTCTCTCTTTTAAAACAGAGATGGGAAGGCTCCCTTTTGCTTGCTCTTTAATTGTTGGATCTGGGTTCTGTCCTTGGTCTTCTTCGGTCCTGAAACGCTCTCCCTGGGGGACCTCATAAATTCTCATATATTCCATAAATATATGGATTAAAAAATCCATATGTTGCTGTCTCTCAAACTACACCTCTACGACATTCTACAGCAATGTGTTCTTATCTTTATGATGGTCTCTGCAGAATGGAAGATCTATGACATGTTTGAGATTTATATCTGGCCAGATTCTTCTTAACCCACTCCACTCTTATTATACTGACTTTCTTTAGTATCTTGTAGGGAGATTTTTTCCAATTAATTCAGATCCTCACGTGGTTTTCCTTCGTTTTACACCACTTGTCCATACCTTCCTCATTCACTTATTCTTGAAGTTTCCATTTAAATGCCACTTCTCCAGGAGCCTCATCTCTGACCTCTCCCCACTGACTGAGTGGGGAGCCACTCCTACGTATTTCCCTTAGTGCCATCCTACCCATGGGATTTTTGCCTGCAACGGTGAGAGCTCCAACTCCAGTGACTTAAATGCACCAAGAAGCAGTCAGCATGGAAGCTTTTGGGGCTGACATGGTGGTTCTACAAAGTTACTGGAATCCTAACGTCCTAGTACTCTCAAGTTCACTTCATAGTCCGCTGCTATAGCTGCAGCGGCTTCATTAGCCTTCTAGAATGGGAGGAAAGCTAAAAGGACCCTTCTTTTGGTTTATTCAGCTCAGGCTGGCTAGGAGACCTGGTCTTTGAATTGGGTACAATGAAAGGGTTCTGTTTCTAAGGAAAATTTTATGCTGGGGTAGGCAACTGGCAGTCTGCCACACTTTTCTGTGTACATATCACAGTGTCTTTTCAAATTATCTGTCGAATTGTCTGAATCCCCCACTAAGCTGAAAGCTCCAAGGAAGGGAATGTGTCTTATTCATTTTTCTATTCCCAACACCTAGCACAGTGGCTGCCAACTAATAGGTCCTTAATAACAATTTAGCAAATAGATGAATTAGTTGTTGTGGGAAAACCATTATTGCTATTAACCGAATTAGCATATTCTATAAGGCTCTAGGCAAAAGAGACTTTCTACTTGGCAGAAAGGAGAAAGAGGAGGAGGGGCACGAATGGCCACACAATTACGTAATCATGTCAAATTAGATCTTGGTTTATAAAAGCAGGACATACTGAAAAAAAAAAAACAACTTTTGTTGAGTGAGCTCAATAAAAGGGAAATGAATCTTCAGACATACCTTAAGTCATGTCTATTTATGGTGAAGACCAGAAGTAAATGGAAGAAGATACATTACATACATTCTCGAACGTTTATCACTGTTTGAAAACATTAGCATTTCATTTTCAGCCAACATTATCTCCTCTCCTGCTATCCTAAATAGTTCTAAGTACTTTCTCGTGCTGATAGTTCATGAGTTCCTCAGGAGTTTTAAAAAAGCATTTCTTTTATTTCTCACTTATTTCTTCTCTTCTGACAACTTGTAACTGGTGCTCTGGTCAAGGACACAGAACAGTAACATTTCTACCCTTTGGCTTCACTAAAGAGCAAGTTCATAAGACTTGGACGGGACGTTGGTCACTCCAGGGAGCACCATCAATGCTGTGCTCCTCTTCCCGCTAAGCCAGCTTCATGAGACTGAAAGACCATGTCATGGTTTTAAGCCCCAGTCATAAAACCCAGCATTTAATATTCCTGTGAGATCCTTGCAGACTCCAAGACTACATATTTACATGTTGACTTAATCCATTGGATATTAGCTCTTTTCAACAACAGAACTCCCCTTGCAACTTAAAGGCCTCCTCATGTTTAATAGTTCTCTCTTCAAAAAACAGAAATTTTCTTAGAAGTTGCAAGTGCATGCTGCTGGAAAGGTTATCATCCCTTTATTCTAGAATGTGTTCTGCCCCATGATGAAATGGAGGAAACGGCTTTACTATCTATAGATCTTCCTTGGTTTATGATAGGGTTATGTCCTAACAAACCTGTCGTACTTTGAAAACACCCTAAGTTGAAAATGCATTTAATATGCCTAACCTACGAATATCGTGGCTTATTTGGATGGCCTAGCCCATGTTAAATGTGCTCAATGGGTTAAACCTCTGCCTTCAGCTCAGGTCATGATCTGTGGGTCCTGGGATCGAGCCCCGCCTTGGGCTCTCTATTCCGTGGGGAGTCTGCTTCCCCACACCTCTGCCTACCTCTCTGCCTACTTGTCATCTCTCTCTCTATCAAATAAATAAATAAAATCTTTTTAAATATCATCTGACACGAAGCCTTTTTTATAATGAAGTGCTGAATATCTCATGTAATGTATTGAACCTTGTACTGAAAGTGAAAAACAGACCGGTTGTGTGGATATGGAATGGTGGTACATATATTGGGCTGACTGGGAGCTGGGACTACCCCTGACCAGCATCAGGAGAGAGGACTATACCACAAATCACTAGCCTGGAAAAAGATCAAAACTCAAAATTTGAAATTCTGGTTCTACTGATGTGTATTGCTTTCTCACCATGATAAAGTCAAACCATGGTAAATCAGGGATCATCAGCAATCATTGATTTTTTTTTTTTTCTGTGAGGTGTATCTTTCTAGCTAGTCTCCAAATTCTTTAGGATCAGGATGATGTTGCATGATTTTATGTAGCCTGGTGATGATGTTGGCTACATAGTCAATGTTCCATGATCATTTAAGCTTTGGGCCAAGAGTTGGAAAATGAGAATTATAGGTAAAGGATAAAGGAAATGGAGCTTATGGAGAACACCTTGACATTTCTCTTCATATATTTGAATGTGATATACAATCTTCCCATTAATATCTTTCACCATTGGTTTAGTAATAAACCACTTCTTTGAAGTGCCTATCAACTCCCAGCATTGTACCTGGACAGTCTGGATTCACATAGGAGCGAGGCACTGTCTCTGTCCTCCAGTGACCAGAGTGTGTTCTACTTTCAAGGCTCTGATTTCTCCTGCTAATTATATCTCCTCAATGTCTGTCTGTCTCTCCCTTTCTCTCTCATATACACCCTTTATCTCTGTCTTCATTTGGACAAACATATACTCCACACATTGTTTATCGGGAAGATGATTAACTCTTTGCGGAGCTCACTGGACTTCTCTACTCTCTAGATTATTCTTGTGATCACCCAGGTACAGCACTGCCAGTACGTTGTAGGAAGCTGAAAATAGGGAAAAACGCAATGATGAACGTAAAACAATCTGTAAAGATGGAGAACGTCTCTTTTTGCTAAGAATTCTGTTATTGTTTCTTCCTTTCTATCATCTTTCTTTTCTTCCCTTTCTTTCTTTTCTTTTTCCATCCCCTTCCTGTTCCTCTCCTTCTCCCTAACCTTTTTTTTGGGGGTGGGGTGGGGGGGGGGGGTGAATCTTGTTTTTATGATATGTTTTTTAAAATAGGGTTGTTCAGGGGCACCTGGGTGGCTCAGTTGATTAAGTGTCTGACTCTTGGTTTCAGCTCAGGTCATGATCTCAGGGTCATGGGACTGAGCCCCACACTGGGTTCCACGCTCAGTGTGGAGTCTGCTTGAGATCCTCTGTCCCTCTGTTCCTACCCTCTGCTCCCACATGCACATGCATACTCTCTCTAAAATAAATAAATAAATAAATAAATAAATAAATAAAACCTTAAAGTAAGGATGTTCAATTAAGTCTTATTGTTTTATAAGATCTTTTTATGTATAAATATCAAGGATATAATATTTTCTCATAGTTATGACACAGACTACGTTTTTCACTATATGACTTTATTTTGTATTTATTTTACTGTAAACTATTAAAAACTTGCCATGAAATCAAATAATCATCTTTTACTTGAAAAATTCCCTTTGTATTATGCTTTGAAATTTATATTTACTCAAGATAAGACAAATAATTGCATAATTTTATATAGTTTCTTTCAACTCCTAAATTGTTAGAGTAAACCAATTTGAAATTTTTATTGCTAAGGGTATGAATCTAATTTAATTCCAGATGGCTAGCCATTTTCTCTAATATCATTATTTTCTTTCTTTTTTTAAAAATGTCATTATTTTCTCACAGATCTGAGAAACTACCTCCAATATGTGATATTTTAGACTTTGAATCTGTTCCATCATTCTTTTTATGTCATATCACACTGATTTTACTGAGTATAACTAACATACAAAAAATCTATACATATTTACAGTATATAATGTGATGAATTTTGACATACATATATAGAAGTGAAACCATCATCACAATCAAGGTAATAAACACATCCTTCACTTCCAAAAGTGTCCTCCTGCCCCTTTGTAATCCATCCCACCCTTTGTCTTCAGGTAACAACTGGTCAGCTTTCCATATAGATCAGTTTGCATTTTGTAGATTTTTATAAAAATGAATTACACGGGAAAACTTTTTTTTTTGGTCTGGCTTCTGTCACTCAGCATAATTATCAAATAATATTATAACCATAAAATTATTATCGTTTTAGAACTATAAGCTTTTTTTTTTTAAAGATTTTATTTATTTGACAGATAGAGATCAGAAGTACACAGAGAGAGAGAGAGGAGGAAGCAGGCTCTCCGCGGAGCGGACAGCCCGATGCGGGGCTCGATCCCAGGACCCTGGGATCATGACCTGAGCCGAAGGCAGAGGCTTTAACCCACTGAGCCACCCAGGCGCCCCAGAACTATAAGCTTATGACTAATAATAGTTATTACATAAAATTATTAAATTTAAAATTATTTAGTTGATTTCTTAAGTGTTATTTTTAAATGGTAAGTACAAAATCAGTATAGTTTTATCATTGTAATTATTATTAATGATTGGTAGTTTAGATTTTTGTGGATTTTTTTTTCCATTTTTAAGGATTTATTTATTTATTTTAGGGACAGTAAGCATGGGAGGGGGGGCAAAGGGCAGAGGGAGAGGAAGACAAGCAGACTCCCTGCTGAAAGCGGAGCCTGATTAGGGCTGATCCCAGGACCCTGAGATTATAACCTGAGCTGAAATCAAGACTCAGATGCTTAACCAGCTCAGCCACCCAGGTGCCCAAATAGTTTGGATTTTTGAATCTATTTCATTGACCTATTTTGTGTGATGTTACACTGTTTTAACTTTTGTGGCTTTATTATTTTTTCAGAAAAAGTACTGCAACTTTTTGTTATTCTTAATTACCATTTCTTTGCTGGGAGGAAGGCTAGGCTATTCTCATCTGCTTATTTTGGAAATTTGTAAAACTTTAAGAAACGCACTTTTTAAAAAATCAGAATTGAGTTTTATATACATATTTTTAATAATTTTGGAAGAAATAAGATCTTTTCAATACTAGGTATTCTTGTCCATTAAATTGGCTTCTTTCTTCATATGTTCAGTACTTTGGATATGTTGAATGTCCCAGCCATTTCCTCTTAAGGTAGCAAACTTTGAGACTTTAAAACTTTGGGCCTTTAACTCTAGGTCTTTCCCTTAATTTGTCAGATATCATTCAACCAGCATCACACACGGATTGAAACTGGAAGGCACTGTATATTATCCTATCCGATATCTGTACTGACCTGCAAGAGAAAATAAAGCCCAAAGAGCTGAAGTACTACCTTAATGTTTAGAGTCCGCTAATAGCAATCTCAAGAGTGGCCCCTTAACTATTTCTTAGTATCCCATTTATTACATCACTGTATCCCTCCTCTCTTCCTACTATTTTCCAAAATAACCCTCTACTTTAATGAGGGTGGTGTCCTCGACATTCATTGCATGACCCAAGTTCAGTCTGATGAAAATACCACCTTCTCATGAGTCATTGTATAGGTGAGAGCAGTTTACCTGCCCAGCGTTCGGGCAACAAGAAATGGTAGCCCATGGAAATGTCAAGAGGATGTTGCCTAGTAACAATGAGTTTGGGCCTCTTGGCTTGCGTGGGTTGACAGTGGAGCCCCCTCTGATGGAGTGATAGAAACTTTAAGGCACATCCTCCTGCTGTAGAGTAGAATTATAAGATGTAAAGTGAGTTTCTTTATCATCTTACAAAAGATTTTTAAGGAAATTGAGACATTCACAAAGGGGAGAGTGCAGGATTTTCAGAATGACTAAATATGACTCATTTATAGAGTGGATCTTAACCTTTTATGGGCCAAAGTACCCTAAGAGCATCCGATTAAAAAAAAAATCCAATCCTCTTTCCATAAAAAGGCACATATCTTTCATACAATAGCAGGGTTTACGGCTCCTGTGAAATCCATGTACGGGTTTGACAAGATCTACCATGAGCCCATCCAGGGTTTCAAAGACTTAGGAATTCAGAATTCCTTGAAGAAGTAAGTAAGTAGCCTGCCTATGATAATAGCTTATGAAGGAAGGAAAGAAAGAACAAACAGATTATGTGTATGTATGCGGGAATATGGAGACTGGGAGTCTAATCTGGGTAGTGCAAATCAATATGAAAAGTTGTCTCTGAACAACTGAATTGAATTCCCCTATATCAAAAGAGAAACTTTTTTTTAGATTCCTGGAAACAGCCCGGGGGACATCAATATACTAATAGTAAACACCAGACCAAGAAAGGGGGGGTCAGGAACTGAGACAGTAAGAGGTTAAACATTCCCTTTGAACACAAACAATGACTTGATAAATATTTACTGAGTATCTGCTATGGAAAAGGCACAGTGCTGAGTGGTGGGGACACGTGCTTATCTAGAGAGATGTCACTGTCTTTGAGGAATCAGTACGTAATAAAATCACAAAGGCCCTAATATTTATAATATACTATTCTATTAGTTATTATTACATAGAATAATAATACATCATGTATAATATTATTGTTTCTTATATTATAGATGAGGAAAAAGTGGCCTAGAAAGGGTTAATAGTCTTACATAGAGATTAGACTCTAAGTCTCCTGATCAGACTTTAAATGAGCACCTACTGTGTGCCAGGCCCAGTGCTAGATATAGTTCGAGTAAATTTTCAGTCTCTTACAGAAATTCCGCACCTTCATTAGCTCAATGTAAACAGGTATTCCTGCCCCTTTCTGACTTTCTAATTAGAAGTGGGACTTCATTCCTCGTGAAGAAGATAAGTCATCCTTTATTTGGCTAAGAAGAGAAGAATTGTTTTCCAGATGTTCCTGACCGGAATTATGAACTTATAGAGAAAGGATTTGTATGCCGCTCGTGATTCCAAAAAACAAAAATCTTCAACACTTGGGAGATTTGGATGAAGAGAAAGAGTACATTTGGATCTAATGATTCTAAGTTCAAGTAAAGAACATATTCTACCGCAGTCTTACAATTGATTGTTCTCTGTTGGTTTGTGGCAGTGTTTACTTTTGTTTCTTCTGTAACCACAAGGCAGGATTGAGAACAAAACTATGATGGTGCGCAGGGACCACTTAGGGTACATTTTGAAATCCTTTAAAAGTGGGTTCCCCCCCACCCCCGAGGAAGGGAAGGGATCCAGGACGGCTGTTGCCCACACCCTCCATTCTTCTCTGCTGCAATGCTTCCTCCCATTTCCTCCAAACCCTGGAGGAAGAAGATTTGTTCATTCAAGTACACTCCCACAGAAAAGAGGAGGATATCTGCTTATCACATCCATTTTGAAATCAAATGTGCATCTTGACAACCACAATCCTGTTACTACAAGTAGTTAGAATACAGGAAGGCAGAGAATCCAAAAGAAGAAAGCTAAGGAGGAAAGTCATCCCAGGCTCAGCAGCCCTGACAGAGCTGGTGACGAGTCGCCCATCATCCTAGAGCCAGTGCGGGGGTCAAGAAAAGACCATGAATTAGGGCTTCACGTGAGACTGACAGTTCATGACCTCTAGGGCTTACCTGTCTATCCTTTGCTACCTCTAAATGCCCATTTCACAAGAAAAAGCGCTTTGCTTGTGTACACAACTCATCCTCTGTACCAGGTAGCCAAGCTAGGATCTCTCGTTCTTCTCATATTTTTATTATTTTTTATTTTTTTAGATTTTATTTATTATTTATTTGACAGACAGAGATCACTAGTAGGCAGAGAGGCTGGCAGAGAGAGAGGAGGAAGCAGGCTCCCTGCTGAGCAGAGAGCCCTATGTGGGGCTTGATCCCAGGACCCTGGGATCATGACCTGAGCCAAAGGCAGAGGCCCTAACCCACTGAGCCACCCAGGAGGCCCTCATATTTTTATATACCTTGTCCTACCCCTCACTTTTCACCTGGTTATCTAGATATATACCTCCAAAACACCTGTGTGGAGACATAAAGAGATGACAAGGAACTCGACTTTACGTTTACCATTTATGTGGTATTTCAAACCCTCCCCATGGTATACCAGTTCTCTTATCTGCTGTCCATTTCTTGTACAAACAGTGCCCAGTTATAAATTTGGAATTCCTAATATCAGAATCTGGAGAATGATTTTTGTAGGGGAACTTAGTCCTAAGTATAAGGATTTTCCATAAGGATAGATCACTAGGGGGCAGGTGAGAAATTTGCATATCCATGTGGTCTGCCAAGATAAGTCCTATCCCTAGTGGTGCAGATCCATTAAAAAGCAAAACATATAAGTGAATCAGTGGGATGTTAATTCACAACATACCTTTAAAATATGTAGGAACATGGGCTAAGGTGCCTTGTTTATGCAGTCCTTAATACAAAAGATGAACTCAGGAAGCCGATGGCTGTTTTTAAACCAGTTTGCAAGAGGCAGTCCTACTTAGAGGTTAATTCAGAATGGAGGAGGCCAATTGCTTCAATGCTTACTTCATTCACTTACAAACTTCTTTATCCAACAGACATGATGAGTTGTGTTATTAGTTAACAGATACTAAGTGCACTGTGTTGTGATACAAATATGCATATGATTTGGCCCTTAGTATAAAAGTATAGTGGCCTCTTTGAATCATTATTTTTCTACTCCAAATCTCCCTCAATTAATCACCTTTGGAAAATGGAAGTAATAAACACAAGGACCGGATTTGTCTGAAATGAAACTTAAAATAGTCATTTTGCCCTGGATGCACCTTCCCATAAAAGATGTTATAGATAGTGGTTGTGTCTCAACCTAAATTAACACAGGAACCTATGTTGCCTATTATATGGCCAAAATCTACACATATATCACATGATAGCAAAAAATGATACTGATACTATAGTTAGAACTTCAAAACACACTACAAAGGTTAAGTAACTGGCTGTAAGGTATTTTTCTCTCTGTTTTCTGGGTATAAATGTAATTCATCGTGATTTTAGAGTATATGAAATATCTAAAAAACAGAAAAAAAGAATCATGTACAATGGAGAAAGTTCTGTTAGTATTTTTACTGTAAAGTAAATCTAAGTATTTGCGATTTTGCTCCAGAGGGATGACAAAGTGAAGGAAAATATCTGAGTAGGCCCTAAGCAAGTTCAAAAGAGTGATGGCCTTGGTTTCTTTGTGCCACTTAAAAATACTTCTAAGGCTATCCAGACACTTTATTCACAACAAATTTTATATTATAGTCACAGGGGAAGGGAGAAGGAATAGACCAGAAAGTGCTGTGAGAAGAGATTTTTCTGGAAATCACCAGGACATAGATGGAAGTGAGATGAAAACCAAAACCAAAACCAAGATCCACAAACACACACAAGGGGCTTAAAGAGGATGTGTAGGTAGACATGAGAAGGGATGATTCTTGGAGCCGGGATGAGCTGCGTGGTGAAGAGTAAAAGGAAAAAGGAAAAGGAAGTGTGCAAGCCACTCAAATAGCTTCTGGAAGTATCTGGCAAGATGGCAGATCACGGGATTCCGATCCGGTTCCAAGGGGGCAGGCTGAATGCCAAACAACTTGGTTAAAGGCTGATGAGAGGAAGAAGCACATACATCAAGGAAGCTCTCAGTTTAGGTGTTATCCTGAAAAGCCAAATGCGTGTGTATGAGAATGCCCATGGCCTCTCTTTGAGAAGTCCTTCCTATATTCATGCTTGTTGAGTTTCAAGTCTCTATGTTCTCTGAGGAAGCAGCATTTTAAAAGCAACTTTGTAGTCAGGACCACTTCAAACCCATTAATGCCACTCATTACCCTTCTCACCTTCCCAGCATAAAATCTTATTTTGTCTAACCTTCTTCAATTTACTTAATGGTGAACATTAAACCATTTTGTGCTTATTAAAAAATCTTGGCTGTAGTCTTTGTGCTTCCAAAGTACATGAAAAAACAACAAGTACATCAAACTAAAGAGGGTTTCAGTTGCCTGAATTTACCATGATCTCATTACCACACGAGGCTGCCTGAATTCATTTGTTATAGGAGGTACATGTGAGTTGACAGTGAACTTCTATTAATACATATTGAAAAACTGGGGCACTTGGGGATCATCTTTGAGGCTCTGCAGGGTTCTTATCAGTAATGAGCTTATTGTCCAAACAGGGAGTTTCAGAGAGATAAGCACACCTAAATTAACCCTAAATTATAGATCATTCATTTATTGGAAGGGGAAAGATTTGTCATGTATTGAGCTATATATAATTTCCCCCCTCCCAGAGTTGCCCCCTATTGTTTGCTCGAAGGAAGAGATGCCTTTTGAAAACTGTTTTATTTCCATCCAAGGACTCTAGTAAACTGGTTATCTAACTGTAGCTATTAATCTGTATGTGTGTGTGTGTGTGTGTGTGTGTATATATACATATATATATGCCTGCTTGTGTCTACCCAAAACATTTCTGGACTCACACATATCAGATGTTAAGAGTGCTTTGTTCAGGACAATAGGATAAAAAGGAAGAAATGAAGGGTAAAATGAAGGGAGATTTTAGTTTTTCATGTCATATCTATACTTCCATACTGTTGGAGTTTGCCATGTGAATATGTTATTTTCAATTTAACTGAAACTTAAATGTAGGAACACTCAAATATGAAGCACTCAATATCATGTTGAAAAAGACGGAGTCCCCTTTGGATCAATTTGCATGGCTCTAAGAATCCTGTCTTTCTTCAGTAGCGCTTCTCCACAACGAGAGGTAGATAAGCTAACTGTTTCTTCAAAGCATAAAGGCCTCGTACCACCACAGAGCAAAGAAAACATTTATATCCATAACTAAATGGTTGTTTCCTGCCTTTACCATCAATTTCCCTTTTCAGCGTAGTCGGAATACAGTTACAGAGCTCTGAACTTTCATCAACACGGATGGCCCAGCGTTAATGTGTATGTTGCCAGCAGAGGAAATAATGGAGAGGCCAACTCTTAGGCTTGGTCCGTTAAACACATACCGGCTAGACTGCTGACATTTTTGTGAGCTTGCTCCTTATACATTAGAAGATATTCCCTGGCAAGCCTACAGCAGAAACAGGTTCTCATTGAATTTCCTCTTCTAAATCAGCAGGTCTTACCCTCTCCTGAGCAGCAGAATATAACACACAAGTTGTCTACTAAACTTAAGTGTCTACTAAATTAGTTTCTAACAGCAAATGAAGCGTCTTTTATATTTTGAATTGCCAGATGAAATCTGTGATCTTTACTATAGACCCAAGATGTATATTTTTCGTAATATAATTTTAAAGTGCACAGACCTGTGTTGCCTTAATATGAAGGAGGCACCTTATGCTCTCACCACTTCTAAGTACCCAGAAGGAGTATAGTTAAAGTGGAAGTAAGATCATCTGCCTAAGTTCCACCCTCCTATATTTTGAGGAAGAGCCCTCACATATATAGTTTTAAGTGCCATTATTTATTGGGATGTTTTTTCAGTCTTTTGATACTCAGCTACCTTGCATTAAAGGGACTCCTAGACAGTAAGGGATCTTTCCAGAAAGATCCCTGCTGTCAGGTAGTTCTCTGTGTGGAAAGACTGAGCATTTTTTTTTAAATAGCAGAAATTTGGGGTTCCTGGGTGGCTCAGTGGGTTAAGCCTCTGCCTTCGGCTCAGGTCATGATCTCAGGGTCCTGGGATTGAGTCCCGTATCGGGCTCTCTGCTCAGCAGGGAGTCTGCCTCCCTCTCTCTCTCTGCCTGCCTCTCTGCCTACTTGTGATCTCTGTCTGTCAAATAAATAAATAAAATCTTTAAAAAAATAGCAGAAATTTATTTTCTCACAATTTGGTTGGGAAGTCCAAGATCAAGGTGTTAGCCAATTCATTTCCTGGTGAGGGCACTCTTCTTGGAGGAAGATGGCCAAATTCTATGTCCTCACATGGGCTTCCCTCAGTGCAAGCGTGTAGAGACCAAACAGGCTCTCTCTTCTTGCCTTGATAAAGCCATGAATTCCATCATGAGGGTTCTACTCTTAGGATCTCATCCCGCCCAATGACCTCTCAAAGGCCCCATCCCCAAATACTATCACATTAGGGCTTCAACATATAAATAGGAAGAGGGCACAAATCTTAAGTCCATAGTAGAGAGTTCCTACTAAGTAGCTCTCCCAGAAATCTGTAACATGGCAGGTTGTTTGTGGAGAATTCTGGGACTTTGGTTCCTGTCATCATTATTACCTCCTTGAAGACCCAGCAAATACTATGCATTGTTTTGGACTCTCCTGTATACATGGCTGAGACCCAGGAAAAGTGAGTAACTCCAAAACTGAGCACGTTTTGAGCCACAATTTTATATATTGCAGATGTCCTCTAATGGGTCTTTCCAACCAGGACTGATTTGTTTA
This sequence comes from Mustela nigripes, assembly GCF_022355385.1. Lineage (NCBI taxonomy): Eukaryota > Metazoa > Chordata > Mammalia > Carnivora > Mustelidae > Mustela > Mustela nigripes. Next base: position 28,659,449 of record NC_081574.1, on the reverse strand, counting down.
AATCACATTTTATAGAATCCGATGACATTGGAAAAGTGAACTCAGAACAGTGTGGATGTTTGACGTAGCATAAAATGACTGTTGCACTTTCTGACAAACAATTTCTTATACACACACAAGTAAGGTCTCAACAATTTTTCTAATAAAGCAGAAATCTGTACATCTCTGGCAAGTGAGTTTTTCAAGGGATGGTTAAAGATTTCTCATAAATCCTCTGATTCATTATGATTAAGCATCAGGTAATAAAAACAGATTCACCACCACCACCTCTCCTAGTTCAGGCTGACATAAGCTGGCAAGGTCATTGCTTTGCAAATCCGCATGTTAGGTCATCAGGGCTGTGTGTATGTCATGAGTAAATGGACTCTAAACGTCTCGAAAGTTCATAGCAGGGAAGACCATTAACAAATGCATAAACAAAACTAGAGTGCTTTTGAAATTTCGGTTATGAAAGGCAAACATTCGCTAGTATATGTTTCTAAATTTGAAGATGTAAAAATATTGACTAAGCCTGACCCTGAACTTCACAAATAATTAGAGGATGAAAGTGTGATACTATTCTGTAGTAAGCATCAAGGAGCACAGAGAAGCTTTAAGAAGTCGGATTAAACATATAAAATAAAAGCTGACAATAGATTGAACCAAATACAAATTATATACCTTTCTTTTCTTTGAGATACTTTCTGAGGTTTTTACTGGGAAGATATATATACAGACAGCTCAAGCAAGCTGTTGAAATAGGTTTAGAGTCCTTTGTGACCGACTCTTCAGCATAATGCAGTCTAAATGGTTGACTGAACTTTTTCTCCGCGGAACAGATTATTTGGGCATTGTAAAAGCATCAAGCCAGTCCGTAACCTCAAAATGTCGGGCGTGTGTGTGTGTGTGTGTGTGTGTGTGTGTGTGTTCCAGAAGCACTTCCAGAAGACAACTAATTTTCTTTTTTATTCTTAAAGATCTCATCACCATCAATTAGTCCTCACTCGTCACCCAAGTCTGAGCTGTGCAACTCAAATGCCTCTGGCTTGAATCTTAGCCCATCGACTGTTGGAGTGCACAGTAGTAATACATTATTTATTTTGTATTGTTATGGAACAAAGTGATGCATGTCAGTACATTTTCTAGAAAACAGGTGCTTTTTTTTTTTTTTTTAAATAAAGCTCCTTTCATCTAACCATGTTTAAGTGAATCTTTCTAACATGTGCCAATATTTACCTGTATTCTAAAATATGGTGTAGGAAACATAAACTAAACTTCTAAGGTCTTCATTAGGAACATCAGCAATTAACAATCCTATCAGGAAGAAGCTGATGGGGAAGTGGTATTTCTGGGGAGGCAACAGACCACCGACATAAAGAATCCAGCCCGTTTGTGGACTCCAGCTCTGCTCCTTATCAGCTGGACAAACTCTGTCTGTTACTTAAGCTTTCCGCATGTTAGTTTCCTCTTTAAAAGGAGTAACTACAGTACCAAACATACTGGGTTCTTGTAAAAGTGTAATGCTGGCAGAAGACTTAGAACAGTGCCCGGCATAGCGTCAACAGTAACACATTGTAGCTCTTGCGACAATTTACTAATCTGTGGTATTCTGGGAAACCAGATATGTTTATTAAAATTGCCTATAATAGGACAAGAGCTTTCTTGCATATCATTGCATATAATAAAACAAGAGCTGTTTTCACTGCTTCAGAGCAGTTTTTACTTTTTGGGTTTTGGGGTTTTTTTTAATTGTGGTAAGAACATTTAACATGAGATTGACCCCTTTACCAAGTTTTGAACAGAATTGTACTGTGTTCTTAGCTAGAGACACAGCGCTGTACATCAGTTTTCTAGAACTTATTCATCTTGCAGACCTGAAACTTTGTACTCATCGAATAGCAGCTCCCCATTTTCTCTTGCCCCCCAACCCCTGGCCACCATCTGGGCTTCTATAAATTTAATTATTTTATATATCTCCTGCAAGGGGCATCGTGCCATATTGTCCTTGTGTGACTGGCTTATTTCACTTAGCGTCATGTCCACAAAGCTCTTCCATGTTGTCACAAGCGGCAGGATTTCCTTCTTTTCTAAGTTTGCAAAATATTCCATTGTATGTATATGCCTCATTTTCTTTATCTGCTCATCTGCTGATGGAGATTAAGGTTGCTTCCATATCGTGGCTATTGTGAATAACACTGCAATAAACATGGGAATACAAATATCTCCTCAAGACCCTGACTGCTATTCTTCTGAGTAAACACTGAGAAGTGAAATTGCTAAATCACATGGTAGTTCTATTTTTAATTTTTTTGAGGACCTTTCATACTGTTTTCCACAATGGCTATGTGAATTTACATTCCTATCCACCATTTTACATTCCCACCAACAGTGTACACTGGCTCCAATTCCTCTTCCGCCTTGTCAGCCCTTTTTTCCTTTTCTGGATAACAGCCATCCTAACAGGTGTGAAGTGATATTTCATTTGAAGCTTTGATTTGCATTTCCCTGATGATTACCAGTGTTGAGCAGCTTTTCATGTACCCTGTTGGCCATTTGCCTGCCTTCTTTAGAGAAATTTCTAGTAAAGTCTTTGGCCTATTTTTAAATCTGGCTATTTTTGGTTTTGTTTTAGTTTTTGTTTGTTTTGTTGTTTGTTTGTTGATTTTGCCATTGGGTTGTAGGAATTCCTTTTATATTTTGCATATTAACTTTCTATCAGATGTCTGGTTTGCAAATAGTTTCTCCCATTCTGTTAATTTGGAGGTGTTTGACTCTTTTCCAGAGTGTGCAAATTTCTGGATACCTAAATCATAAAAAAAATCCATATGTGACTATGAACTTAAGCTACCTGGAGATGAACTTGACTGAAATGAACTTTGATATCATTAGTAAACAAAACAAAACACACACACACACACACACACACAAACAAACAAAACAAAACAAAAGAAAAACGGAGGGGAGAATTACGAGAAAATAAACGGCATTAAAAATTGCAAAGCAAGGGACGCCTGGGTGGCTCAGTTGGTTGGACGACTGCCTTCGGCTCAGGTCATGATCCCGGAGTCCGGGGATCGAGTCCCACATCAGGCTCCCAGCTCCATGGGGAATCTGCTTCATTCTCTGACCTTCTCCTCGCTCATGCTCTCTCTCACTGTCTCTCTCTCAAATAAATAAATAAATAAATCTTAAAAAAAAAAATTGCAAAGCAGGGCACCTGGGTGGCTCAGTGGGTTAAGCCGCTGCCTTTGGCTCAGGTCATGATCTCAGGGTCCTGGGATGGAGTCCCGCATCGGGCTCTCTGCTCAGCAGGGAGTCTGCTTCCTCCTCTCTCTCTCTCTCTGCCTGCCTCTCTGCTTACTTGTGATCTCTCTCTGTCAAATAAATAAATAAAATCTTAAAA
>NC_081574.1:28632682-28655667 GCF_022355385.1 Mustela nigripes | reverse complement strand
AGAGAGAGAGAGAGAGAGAGAGGAGGAAGCAGGCTCCCTGCCGAGCAGAGAGCCCGAAGCAGGACTCGATTCCAGAACCCTGAGATCATGACCTGAGTGGAAGGCAGAGGCTTAACCCACTGAGCCACCCAGGTGCCCTAGTATGAGATATTTTAAAACTGATACCCAAATTAGTGTTTTATACATTGGTTCAAATAGGCCCTCACTTTTACCTAGTATGAACTACTTTTGTTGGAATTATATGTGTTACTACAGCACTTCTTCAAAAATATTTTATAATCATTTATTCGCTCATTCAGAAATACTTTCACATTTGTACTTTGAAAGTCATCACATTCCTTTCAAAATGTCTCCACCTCTCCTTTATCTGTTTTCTAACATCGCAATCTGGTTTCCCTTAAAAACTGAGATTAGAGCACGTCGATCACCACCTGAGGAAGGCCACAGACAATAAAAAAATGAGATCAGACAGCTCCCCCTGCCCACGCCTGTGTGGTTTGGGCCATCAGGCAGGAGTGAAGGCAGCTCTAATTGCATTGCTACTCTTTTGGTTTTACCCTCGGGCCTTGCAGACCACAGGATATGTAGAACCTCAAACTAGCCTCAGAAATCTAAGATTTTGAATACCCGGATGGCTAAAGACCTCATTCCTGTGACCTTACACTCTATGTAGACCCGGCGGGATGACATAATGTGGGTTTCATCCATAAGCTGACTGGTGTCTCACTTTTCCTGAGTCAATAACTATTCTCTCCCCTCTGCCAAAGGATGTGATTTTTCCAGATGCCTGACACATGAACAGGTTTTAGAAAATACTTTGATTTCTACGACAGAAACACGGTCTAGAAATACAAAGTGGAATAGAACCTTTGAACACATGACTCATTCTTAGAGATTTGTCTAGAATTCAGGTTTCTTCTTGCTCTGCAGAAGAAAACAAATGCATAGAGAGGAAGCTAGGCTTAAGACAGGAAGTCTATAGAGCTACACGCACCAGCTTTCAGGGAGACATGGAAAATGTGGACAGCCTGGGATACACTATCTGAGCTGAATCTATCCTATTTTTGGATTGTCCATGGGCTGGCGAACCTTTTCTGTAAAAGACTAAACACTCAATATTTTGGGCTTCGCTGGTCGGCCATATGGCCTCGGTTGCAACTATTCATCTAGGCTGTTATAACTCAATAGCAGCCGTAAATGGTATATAAAAGAATGAGCCTGGCTCCGTTCCAATAATACTTTATTTATAAAAGCACGCAGTGGTCAGATTTGGCCCATTGGCTGTAATTGGCTGATACCAAGCAGAGCAGAATAATTACAGGGCATATGGTCTAAGAGACCGAGTTAGAATCCCAGCTCTGACATTCTCTGAATGACCCTGGCGTGTTCTCAAACTTCTCTGAGCCTCTCAATCTTTGGGATAAGGAGATAACCACCAATTCAGAGTGCTTGTGAGGAAGATTACATGAGCTAATGAATGAATGCAAAGCGAGGTCTGGACTGGTTGAACGACCCATCCAGCCAACTTATCTGGTATATTTAAAATCCTTTAACTAATTCCATTCCCGCTTCCTTGGGACTTCCTTCACCAGAAGAAAGTATATCTTAGAACCAGTTTTATAGCACTCAGTAGCAACATCAAAGTCAAGCAGGTTAGCAAAGAGGTATAGGCAAAGTGTTACTCCTGGAAGACAGTCATGAAGAGATGAGGCATTGAAAGAGGCTTTTGTTCTCCGAGATTTGACAGATGCTTAAAGTCCTAATACTTTTCGGTTTCAGAATGGTTGAATTAGCCACGATTTGCCTCTTGTCATTCTGCCTCCATAAGCTGACCACAGCCCAAGGTAGGGCAGAAGGGGTGTGTGTGCGCATGCTTATGCATGTGTAGGTGTGAGTGCACGCATATGTATTGTTTAAATATTGCATGGAATGAAATAATATGGCATGGATATTTCATTAAATGACAGTCTATGAGCACTGTGCATCAGTGCTACATTTTTCCATTCCCTGTTACTCCTATATCTAGTTCTGTGGCAGGAGTCCTAGAACCATGACCATCTGACCCCCAAGCTCCAGAGGCAAAGAACAAGCCAAGCTCTTCTGGAATCATTTCTGCATGACTTCAAAAAGCCACTCCCTCAGAGCTCACCAAGCAAATTTCTTGATAACATGATCCTTATTGAAATTACAACCTAAAGAACAGAAATGATAAATAAAACCTTCCTCATCTAGTGTAGTTTTTATTTCTAAGCTTATACACTGTGGTTCACTCACGCCCCCATGATGGGATGAGGAGGACAGTAGGACAACTCCAGAGTCAGTCAGTCTGGGCTGGAATCTTCTCTCCACTACTGGCTGCAACACAGGCAAATTACTAAACCTCATTTTCCTTGTCTAGGAAATGCCCATTTCATAAATCAGCTGTGGAGAATAAATTGCAGCAAGCACGTAAGGCTCTTAGGACAGTGTCTAGCATATGGAAAGTCCTCCTCAGTGTCAGTTACGATCATTGCTAATATCCCCATTTAACAGACATAAACCACAAAATGCTAAGAGTTCTGTGACTTCCTGGATGTTTGCCTGCCAAGGTCCTGATCAGATCAGAGCTCGCACGAAAGGAGAACTTCCTTCATGCGAGGTCTAGACCACTTCATTACCTTTGGAAGTCTACACCCTACTAGCCTTGATGAAGGTGCTTGTTATCATTAGTTCTTATCTCCACTCGGAGAAGTCAGAAAGGTAAAGTAGCACTTGGGGCTGAAGGAGGGAGAGAGGAAATGATGAATCAGGGTTGCATGGTTACTGTAGGAGTAACTATTTGAATTGTTTCTGTCCTTTTTATTAAACAGTAGGCAACTGGGAAGCACATTCCACTCTCCTTTGGCTCTCAGACTTGACAAATCCAGGTAGGGCAGGAGAACAGAGCCCATAGAAATAATTGCAAGGGGGAAGACAAGGCTTCTGTTCTCTTTGAACCACCATGACTCCATAAAATGACAGTCAGCTGACTGCCACTTCTCTGTGCCATTGGCTCAAAGTAGTGGTCGACTTCACTTTTTATCTACTTTCTCAGAGATCTATCTAGTCCTTATCTTGGTTTTCCCTTCCTTAGTGGATCTGAACTCCTCTTGTAGCTCCCTCGGAGTCTTCCTGCACCCAGGGGCTCACTGAGGACTTGAAGTCAGATGTGATGATGGGAGTGAGCTGCTAAGTGCTCAAACGCTAATAAGCTTATAAACGAACACCCTCCAGAGTGTGGAGTGGGCGCCCAGGCATGCTTGTACTTATCAAAGTATAATTTCACCAGGTGATAAGATCTCATTGAAGGATGACAGCAACTATCTATTTATAAAGTGCCTCTGCATTTAAGGGTCGAAACATGTCTCATAAAATATCAGTCTTTCTATTTTATTGAAAAGGTTGGGGTCCGCCAAGAAGGAAAATTTCCATGGTTACCTAAAATCAGTCCCAGAGAGGAAAGTCCCAGTTGTTGGAGAAAAGAATCCAGTGAAATCCACCCGACTGCTTGATTTTTCTACCATTCTCTTAGTGTGCACAGAAATGTTTCAAAGGCTCTTCCGTGATGAGCGCAAATGCTTAGCACTGACCAAGCATGTTGCCTATTTGTAGACTGTTCCATGATGGTATGGTAACCATCAAGTTAAGAATGTAGAGCTACCCAACTCACCCAAAATAAGGGATGTAGGAAGTTACATAAAGGAGAAAGGTGTCAGGCTACCACATTTGTACCGATTTTCAAAAAAAGTGAAAATGACAACATGATTAATGTCCGGAAGGTAAAGACTATGTATATCTGAATCTAAGGCAAAGATATTATTGATTTTTCAAGCGGTAGTCCTCCCCCATTATTCCTTCATGCCTCTGTCCACTTCGTTCCCCTCTGCTCCCCTCTTTTCTAAAAGAGAATCTCCATGGCATGGTAGCTCATTCTAAAAGGACAGAATAAATGAGAATAATTCTTTTTTTTTTTTTTAAGATTTTATTTATTTATTTGACAGACAGAGATCACAAGTAGGCAGAGAGGCAGGCAGAGAGAGGGAAGGAAAGCAGGCTCCCTGCTGAGCAGAGAGTCCGATGCAGGGCTCGAACCCAGGACCCTGAGATCATGACCTGAGCCAAAGACATGAGCTTAACCCATGGAGCCACCCAGGTACCCCTGTGAGAAGAATCCTAATGAGGTGTACACTTGTCCTAAAATCTCAAATGACACATTTGCTGCCTTATGACAAACAGGGAGTAATCTTTACATGTCAGGGACTGTGTATTACAAGCCGATTAGGGACAAATCAGATTGTGTGTTAGAAAGTAATAATAAAGCATAGTATTGAGCACCAGGAGACAAGAGCTCTAAATGCAGTCATACCAATAACTAGATCTGCGACGCCAGGTGAAGCATTTTGATCTCCTCTGTGAAGTCTTCTTATTTCTGAGATGATGCCTAGACTTCGGGATGCCTATAGATCTTTTCAGCTCTGACAGTCTCACAAAAAAATAGGCTTCATAGATTGCACGGATATGCAGGCTTGGCCCTTAGTGTTGCAATGAAATGGGTGATGTGTCCTTTTGAGAGCTCCGGCTTCCTTTCCTTTTACTGTAGCATTCTTTGGCGGCGGGGGGGGGGGGGATCCCCTTTGTTTCTTTTCTCAATCAGAATTTGATTTCTGGGAAGGGACAGAACTAACCAATCCCATGTTAGTGTGAAGTTGTGTGCATGTGGTCCTTATTCAAAGGCACAGGAATCTTCGGTCTGAAACCTGCCAGGGTCATCTGACTTCTCCTTCTAGAGAAGATCACGCGTCAAGAGCTGCCAGTCTGCAAGGAAAGCACCTCAGTTTGGCTGGCATCATCCCTCCCCTGGACATAGCCACAGACTCACAACAGTTCTTCCTGCCACCATGCTTGGTCGCCCAGCAGCCGTGGTGTTCTTTAAAGCATCCATTCAGGTCCTGTAAGGCCCCCTGCCCCTTGTCCTTAGAACCACATCTCATCTCCTGGAGAATCTGACCATGGCACATTGCATGTTTCTTCAGTGTCTTCCCTCTGTTCCTTATGTCACAAAGGTTTTTTGTTTTTTTTTTTTTTTTTTTTAATTTAATTTTTTAGAACACACTAGGCTCATTCCTGCCTCAGAGACTTTTCACCTTTTTCCCCTCTACCTAGACCTCTCCTTTGCTCTCATCCTCAGGTCTGTCTGAGAGGGTTTCTGAGAACCTCCTTAGAGAACCCCTCGACTGGACCTGGCTAGTCTCTCTCTGTCCCATTAGCTGCTTTGTTCACTCTCACTAATCACTGTTTTGTTTTGTTTTGTTTTGTTTTTAGAGATTTTATTTATTTACTTGACAGACAGAGATCACAAGTAGGCAGAGAGGCAGGCAGAGAGAGAGAGGAGGAAACAGGCTCCCCGAGGAGCAGAGAGCCTGATGCAGGGCTCGATCCAGGACCCGGGGATCATGACCTGAGCCAAAGGCAGAGGCTTTAACCCACTGAGCCACCCAGGTGCTCCTAATCACTGCTTTAAATTATCCTGTTTCTTGTTGATTATCTGCTCCACTCACTAAAATATAAGCACAGAGACCTTGCCTCTCTTAACCATCACTGTATTTCTGGTGCACAAGTAAGTGTCCCGTACGAAGGGCACCTTTGATAAACGTGTGATGGAAGATGAAGAAAGTAAACAACGGGCGAACAAAAAAGAAAAAAAGATAAGAAGTTGTGTTAGTTCGGATTAAATGAAGAGAATACTCTGGATTACCAAAATGTGGGCTATCGATCACCTTCTTGGGCAAGACATGGTGCCATTTGTTTTAGATGTAGTAATGGTGTCCTTTGGGTGCAGTTGCAGGTGAGAGAGACAAAGAGACAGAGAGAAGGCGAGTGTAGTGTTGAGGGGAGGAAGGGGTGCCGGGCACGAGTCAGCATGGCCCTTGTCTTCCTGGCTTTGTAATTTCTGTATCAGTTGCTTGGAAACATACTCTGGCTGTGTGTGCTTCTTTGTAACATCCACAGCCCTCCCCTCACGGTGAAGAGATCACTCCCTTTGAGCCACATTTCTTTCAGATGTGGTTCTGAGAGGAAGTGTTGTGACTAGGATCCAAAACAAGTTAGTACCAGGGCTGGAACTATAAACTGGTGCTGTCAGTTCATCTGACACGAGCTTATCCGTGGAAGACATTTATGGAACACCTACCGGGTGTGAGGCATGGAGGTCTTTATTCCTTCTGTCATATAAGTGATTTCCTAGTACTGGGAGTCTTTCAGTGTGGGCACTTTTAGAAGAGTCCTCTTGGTGTTCTGTAAGCCCTCAAATATTATACATGTTTTACCAAATGTGAGAACTGCATCCTTTGGCCTAAGGAGTTCAGGCTGGCCCCAGATTGATGGGTTGGGGAAGGATTACCCCCCAGAGCTGGAAGGACACTGTAAGACTGAAGATAGGGAAGAGTAACAGAATAACTGTTGATACTCCTTAATCACTATTGTTTTCCAGAAAGGATCTGATAGGCTCATCCACATTGAGTCATAAATGGATTGCAAGATTTGCATTAACAAGGTAGAGAGCCTCCATTGTCTTAAACCACAAGCATCAAGCTATAATTTCAAATTCTCAGGTAATAAAATATATTTATATGGCTAAAGGCAGAGGTTTCCACATACCATTCCTGAAATCATTCTCTGCAGAATGCCATCTCCCAAACCCCTGAATTCAAACCCTGGTCATGCCAATTATTGATAATTACTTTTCTTAACCTCCATTTCCTCATCTGTGAAATGGAAGTAATATCTGTGAAGAAATAATCATGCCCAATTTTCAGGTCTGTTGGAAGAGAAATACATTTAAAGTGCCCACCAAAGAGAATGGGGAGGGCTCTGGGTTCAAGTAAGGGCCCAGATGGGTGGTGCTGGAGGACCATGAGCTCAGCCCATCCTAGGGATTTGAGAAAATCATTTTGTTGCATTTTGCCCTTCTTTATTTATAACGTTTGCCACACTCTATCAGCTTTCTAACTTATTCTAGAGAACGTCAACAAAAACCCCAGAAATATCAAAGTATCAGAACATAGATAATCAGTTACAACCATTGCTTTGTTGGCCTTGGTATACTTTCTAAATTCTGAACAGAAAGCTATTTCACTTTCTTCCCAGTTTGCAGGTCTTGCTTTTATGAAACAGGGCCTCTTCAGTTACTAGTTTCTAAGGAGAAATAACTGGGAAAGTCCCTAGATCTTATATGCCTAAAGGCTCTGGAATGTTGTGGCTTTTGTTTTTCTTAGCCAGAGGACATGCAAATATTTAAGTATGAATCAGATGAGCTGGGACTTCCTTATAGGAATAGCAGCAGGCAGGCCTCGGAGAGCCTTTCTTTTGTCAACGTCTGGATAATCAGGGGCCTCAGAGGGTATGTGCCCAACTTCTCATCAGAGTAGTTGCTCCTCCTTTTCCGGGGAAGTGTCCTCTGGAAAGTCTCAGAGCCCCCAGATTGTTTCCTCTCAGATGCCACCGAGTGTTTTAATATTAGAGGTTACTGGGCGGTTTTTGTGATTCCATGCCAGAATCTTGTTAATTTTTTCTCTCTTCATTCATTCAACACATATTTTTGAGCACTTTCTCCACGCCAGCTACTGAGAAGACTGCTGGAGAAAAAGGTAAAATAAAAAGACAAACTCCAAACCCTAAAAAAAAAAAACCAAGCCACAGTCTTGTACAGTAGGGCATACGGATGAGCTAAGACAGATTTAAGTACTGTACGGAAGTATAGGATAGATTCTGTGGGATAAATGCATAAACATTGAAAACTGTGCAGGAAAGTGGTCAGGAGAGCAGATTTGAGAATGTTCTGCGGACGGGCACCTGGGGTGGGGCACCGTTGGTTAAGCATTCAATTCTTGGTTTCGGCTCATGTTGAGATCTCGTGGGTTGTCATCTCAGGGGTTGTGCGATTGAGCCCCGCGTGGGGCTCCGAGCTCTCCTCTCCCTCCGCCCCACCCCGCTATTCTCTCTCTCAGATAAATAAATAAATAACTAAATCTTTAAAAAAAGAAATTCTGCAGAGCAAGTGGCATTTCAGCACGGGAAAAGAGGAGCAGAAATCACCAGTGGCAGTGTGCTGACAGAAATGTGATTCCAAGCCGAGGGCTGACATAACTGTATCAAGAAGCCTGTGAGCTCGTGTGACTGGAAGCAGCTTAGTATGGGCAGAACGTACATTTTGCACACAGGAGCGGGAGAAAACCAGGCTGGACACAGAGGGACAAGATCATAAAGCAAAAGGTATTTGAGCAGTGAACTGTACATAGATAGAAGTGTTCTTTTTTTTTTTTTTTAAAGATTTTATTTATTTATTTGACAGGCAGAGATTACAAGTAGGCAGAGAGGCAGGCAGAGAGAGAAGGAGGAAGCAGGCTCCCCAGTAAGCAGAGAGCCCGATGTGGGGCTCGATCCCAGGACCCTGGGATCATGACCTGAGCCGAAGGCAGAGGCTTTAACCCACTGAGCCACCCAGGTGCCCCCATAGATAGAAGTGTTCTGATGATGTTCCAAGGTAGGTCACTTAAAGCAAACATTCTATAGGAAGAAACTGATTTTTCATCAGGGGGAAAAAAAATTAGGGCAGTTGTATACCTTTGGAAACTTTTTTTTTTTAAAGATTTTATTTATTTATTTGACAGACAGAGATCACAAGTAGGCAGAGAGGCAGGCAGAGAGAGAGGGGGAAGCAGGCTCCCTGCTGATCCTAGGTCCCCGAGATCATGACCTGAGCTGAAGGCAGAGGCTTTAATCTACTGAGCCACCCAGGCTCCCTACCTTTGGAAACTTTTTATCACATGAGTCTTTTATATTTTTTAAAGATTTTGTTTATTTAATTAACAGAGAGCAGGAGAATACACAAGCAGGGGGAAGAAAAGAGGGAGAGGGAGAAACAGGCTCCCCGCTGAGCAGGGAGCCCGATGCAGGACTCAATCCCAAAACCATGAGATCATGACCGGAGCTGAAGGCAGACACTTAACCTACTAAGCCACCCAGGTACCGGTCACATGAGTCTTTTTAATAGTAAGCTCTCCTCATACATTTAAATTATAATTCCCTTACTAAAATTTTGTTTATATAAGACTCATTCAGAATCATACCCATTCTATTGATTAAGAAAAAATAGTTTATTCTTTCTTATGTCTGACTACTATTCTATCCATTTTTAAATAAAGATTTTATTCATTTATTTGACAGAGAGAGATCACAAGTAGGCAGTGGCAGGCAGAGAGAGGGGGGGCGAAGCAGGCTCCCCGCTGAGCAGAGAGCCTGATTCAGGGCTTGATCCCAGGATCCTGAGATCATGACCCGAGTCGAAGGCAGAGGCTTAACCCTCTGAGCCATCCAGGCACCCCTATTCTATCCATTTTTTAAATCCAATAAATATTTATTCCAGCAATCTCACTATTCCCAGCACAATGTCAGAAATGTAAGGGTTAAAGATCGCATCCCTGCATTATTTGCAATGGTCCAGAGCTGAAAACCAAGTTAATGCCACAGGAGAACAGCTGAATGCATGGGGGTCTACACAGTGGGATGAATGACATGTGGGCGGTGAAAAGAATGCATTGAGGTTTTGCCAAGTGACTGGGAGAGGTGGTAGAATGAGAAAAGTAACATAAAAAATTATGTATTTTGTTTAATATGATCCCATTTTCAAAAACCAATTTTCCCCACTAAATAGGGGAAACACGAGGCCATGAGAGAAGAAAATAAATGGATATTTTTAATATATTCTTAATTTTTAACAAGTCTTACTGGGACTGACAGACGGACAACTCCGGGAGGAGGAGGGCAGATAACATCCATGGAAAAAAAAAAAAAAAGATGACATGATCTCATTTAATTATATGTGTTGGGTGTGGGTGGGTGGTTCATTAAACAAATACATGAAAGGATAAACACCCAAATTCTAGTCATGATTATTTCAGGCAGGTTCAGGATAATGGTATGCCAGGTAACCTTTCTTCCTTCAGTTTATTTTAAGCATTGATTTTTGTCGACAATGGGCAAGTATCATTTATATAACAAAAAAGCGGGGTTTTTTCCCATGAGAAGTAGGGAGTTCACAGTCTAATGCACATAACAGACAAATTAGCAAGTGACAGAAAGACCACATGGCATAGAGGCTAATTACAGTATTGTGGAGCCCAGATACCCTGGGCTGGAATCCTAGCTCTTCTTAGTAGCTCTGAGACCACAGGAAATGTGTTCAACTTTCTATGCCTCAGTGTCCTTATCAGTAAATTGGTCAAAATAATAATACTACCTTCATAGAGTGGTAATGAGGATTAGACAAATTACCACCGAGATTAGTGTCTGGCACATAGTAGAAATTAAACAGGTGTTTGTTACATGGAATGACGATTGTAATATCCTGAGTGCGCTGATAAAATCTCCAAGGAAGACCGTGGAAAACCATCAGTCACAGAGAAGTGACAGTTCGGATCTGGGGCTGTCAAGCAAGGGGTCGGGAACTTCTCAAAGTGGAATAAATCTGGACCAGTGGCCGGCATATTCAACATTCTACTCAGAGAGAGAGAGAAAAAGGGAAAGAAAGTATCTCAGGGAGATAAAACAAATCAATGCTGAAGATGAATAAGGTGTTGTTGTGTCTATGTGGTGTTGTTTGTTTGTGTTACCGAGGGGGTGGAAGATTGTGAGTTGTGAATGGAATCTTACTGTGCTGGTTGGTCCATTACAGGTTATTCTGCCTTTCTTCTCCATCCTTTACTGCATTTTCTTTTTCCTTTTCATCAAATTTACATGTTTCATTCCATTCAACACTGTCATCACTCATTCAATAAGCTGATCTAAGATACCAATCGATGGCATGAACACTTCCTGAAAAATCCAGACACCTGAGTGACTTCCTAGGTCCAGTATTCAAGGCTAGGTCATCATGATTCCGTAAGCACACACCATGTACTAGTCCATGATGATCACTTCTTAATCATACACTCCTTTCCCTATCACTAACTCACTACTCACACTTCCTTCCGTTACCTCAAAAGTTATTCTCATTTTTACAAAAAGATCCTAGGGGCATATGATTTTTGAATATACATAAAAACTTTCTTTTTGTAAAGAAATATGATTATGAATATTACCTTGTAAAGGGACAAATTATTGGCTATGAGTTGTTTGGAAGGATGATGAACAATGGATAGAAGGTAGACAGAAAAATTTCTCCTAATCGTGAAATGAAAATTGGAATTAGTAGGAACAGAACCTGAAGGGAGAAACCATCTCATGGAGACTTCTATAATGACTATTTTATGTTTTTTTTTTTAATGCCACAAAAATGCAAAAGAAACTGTCATGCCGTGCTCATCTGCCTGAAAAGAAGGACTAACAGAAACTTTAAAACTAGAAGAATAAAAACCTTTTTCCTCAATAGACATGAAAGTGCAGAAAATCTGCCTGGAAATTTAGCTGGTGGGGGAGAAGTGGTATACACAGAGGGAATAAATTTCATGGGTAATGAGATATAAAAATACCCTGATTTTAGCAACTGCACAATACAATACTGAAAATAGTGCTGATTGTCATAGTGGGTGCTATGTTACATGGCTCAGATCTAGCCCGCAGAGGCACTCATTTTCCAAACTGCTTGAAATGTTGCCTGATGACAAATCATAGCTGATTCCCTCCCCAGGAACTGCTGGAAAGGGTTCTCTTGCCACACCTTTTCCTGGAGGACAGCCTCAATGATCTGACAAAGGGACATACAAATGTCTCAAGACTGACTCCTGTGCAGTTCAGGACAACTCCAAAGTCCATCCCAGCTCCGGAGCTGGTAGGAACAGCGAGGACTCTGTTGCCAAGGAATTCATTCTCTCTGCCACCTTCACTTCCTCACAGGTGTTTCTGGAGCACCCCAATAAAACACACACCTCAGAGCCTGTTCACAAAAGAACTTGACCCAAGGCAACTGTCTAGACCCTATCATCATTTATTTGTGAAAACTCAAGTCTCTGAAAGGTTAAGTGATTTGTCCAAGGTCATGGACAAATGCTAACTAATGGGTTTGAGAACAGAATTTTCACTCTTGATTCAGGGAATGCTCTGTCCACCTAGAATACTGACCCTGACAGCAAAGACCTAGGGGACAATCCCTAAAGGCTGCAGCATTGTTCTACGCTACACATTTTATTTCCATACAGTTCTAAATCAAACCTGCAATGTTTGTTTGTCCTTACTAATTCCATACCTGAGAGTTTTGTTTTGTTTTTTGTTTCCTTTTAACTGGAATGGTGAAAGATGGGGGAGTTCATCTAAGCAGGACTGCATTCTAAGGTGAAATTCCCAGGAGGGGCGGCTTGCCGATCTCATAAACCAGAACAGAGCGCCATCTCAGTCTAGAGCTGTTTTCTCTCTTAACACACCTGTCAATGACTCATTTATCAACTGACGTGTTTTCCATTTTTTGAATGTCTTTTTGAACACAGTGGTCACTAATTTCAACATATTTTCGGAAATGTTTTCAAACTTTTTTCACCCACTTTTCTACACGGATGCGAATATATAGCTAGACCAGAAATATTATTTAGATAGAACTCATATTTTGGAATCTTGTTATCCCTTGAGGTTTGAGTTTTATTATAAAATCATTTTGATACTGTGGTTGATGAGCCCCAAAATAATTGGTGATCATCTGTAAATTTCAAGGGTTTCTCCCAAGTCAGAAGTTTCTTCTGCTACCTCACAGGAAAGCACTGGTTCTGCACACATATTCAACCTTCCTCAGAGGTCAGCTAGAGATAGTGACTCCAAAGTCAAACAACAAAGAAGAATTCATAATTCCGAGATGATTAACTAGGCTTTTCCCATTGCTTGGACCTTTACTGTGTTCAGAGCACCGTGTAAATCCATGCTTGATTCTCCTCCAGAACCCAACACAGTACACACTCCAGCAACCTTGCTAGGTTGCTCAAAAATACCAGTCTTTTTTTTTTTTTTTTTTTTTTTTTTGCACATCCAGCTGTTGTGATGGTCCTGCTTTTGCTGTCCATTCTCCCCAGAGATGAGTTTTTTTGTGTTGTTTTTTTTTTTTTTTTTACAAAATGAATTTAAAATGAAACAATCTGACATAATTTTAAATGACCTGGCTTGGTGCCCCACAGACATTTGGAACTATAAAACTAAAGTAATTTGGACCTCAGTGTGGCCAGTTTCCTTTTTCCAGAAAATGAAATGACTTTAAAATTAGGGCATCAAACCAAGTACTTTATTTACTATGCTACATATTATTATTTTTAAATATACGACAAGATATAACAGATTTGAACTACATTATCCTCCCCAAGGGATTCATGAGGCCAGCCTACTGATTCCGAGTGGCATTCTGATCAAAATAAATGCCTTTCCAAAGCATTTGCAGGGACACAAGTAACCACTGCCACCACTCAAAGCTCTTTAAAAATACTGAGCCACAGACTTTCACAAATCTCCATGAGGTAAACTGGGTGGCCAATATTATCCTCATTCTACTGAAGGGGACAACCATGTTCTCAGAAGATGTTGTCTCAATTTGGGACATTCTATCTTTATGCAATAGTCCTTTCTGCTAACTTCTTGAAGAACGTCTAAGCATTAGTTTTATTCTTTTCACATTAGAGATTTGAAGAGAAGTAACTGGTTACAAAAATCCTACATTTTTCGCCCTCAGTTCAGTTTTCTCATCATGAGAGTGTTGATGAGTTCTTTTTTTTTTTTTTTTTCTTCCAAATTCCAGGAACAATGGAAATCGTGCTTACAGCATTATTGGCAAATACTCAACCGGCTTCTTTCTGCTTCCCATCAATGACAAGGAGTTCATCACCTCCTAAGGCTACTTGCCCCATTTCTACGATGTTTAGCACTTAGAAAGGGTCTCGGTATGGTGACCTGAAATCTGTCTTTCAGATTTATTTCACCTGTTATCTAGAAAAACAGAAACCAAGGAAGCTCTTGACATGTTTGCAAGTATTTGAAAGCATGTCTCTACTTCTCTATCCAAGTCAAACTTCTTCAGAAGATTCAACTATAATTTACATGGATAGTTTCCAGCCTCTCAGTGACCTACTTATCCCTTCTGACTGGGATACTAAGTGTCAAGCTTTCCTCAAAACTATGTTATCCAACACTGAAGCCAGTCTTTATGAAGCAGTTGAGGCAGAAAGGGCACAGAGAGACTATCACTTCCCCTGGCAGAAACGCGCCAAGACCTGAGATGTTAAAGCCAAGGGACTGAGTTTCTTTTTCTTTGCTGCCCTTAAAAGAACAAAACAACAACCAAGAAAACCATATTCAGTTACAGAAGTCAGATATTTCTGCTTCCCTGTCGCTATAGCATCTGGGCATAATTATGCCATACAAGTTAATATGGTTAGCATCTGGGAGAAAACTTGGATCACAGCCTTGTTTCTCCTGGGTTACATCATTGTTCTTCCTCTCTGGTCTGACTCAGGTTCAAAGGAGCAGGAACCGGGAGGA
Source organism: Mustela nigripes (assembly GCF_022355385.1). Taxonomy (NCBI): domain Eukaryota; kingdom Metazoa; phylum Chordata; class Mammalia; order Carnivora; family Mustelidae; genus Mustela; species Mustela nigripes. The sequence continues at coordinate 28,641,144 of NC_081574.1, read as the reverse complement.
ACCCTTTGTCTTTAATCTTTGTGCCAACACTGCACTGCTCTCGGGAGCCCAGTCCTCTGGAATAGGACGTTTTGGTCCGGTGCATAGCTGGAGGACTTCTATGTGACTCATTATTTTATTCCATTGACTAGCAGAATGCCCAAGACCTCTTTATGAGGCTCTATCTATTGAAAACAAAATCTCAGCACATTGTAGGGCTGTTGAGATTTCAAGGATTTGTCTCGTCGCCAGAGTTGTCTTGCAATCAATGATATTGCTTGAACATGAATTTTTTTTACATTTTAAATAATCTTATTTATTCATAGATTGCTTTATAACGCGAAGATAAAATGGTTCCGAGATACGACTTTACCACCTATCCTTACAGAACTTTAAGAGTATAATCTGGATTTTAACCCTGTTCCTAACATACTTTGTCAAATCCAATTTTAGAACTCACTGGCCCGACTGCTATAGGAAAACGTAGAGGTCAGTGCAAGCAGTCCCTCACTGTTTCATCTAAAAATCTCTGATGTCTGAAGGGTAGAGAAGACACCAGTTGGACAAAATCAGGCCAGGACTTAAGACAGACCTAAGGATGAATTATGTACCCGTGACCAGAGTGTGCGCTGCCACACTACAAAATAGGTACATGGCACAGTTTTCGGCTACCAGTGATGTCTTGTGGGAATAGACGCTCTGAATAGAGTATGTACTGAGTAATAGTTAAGATCTTAGAGGTGAAAGAAACATTTGATGTCATCTAATTTAGCTCCCTTATTTATCGTTTTTTAAGAAAGAGTCCTTTGTATTGGGGCCCAGTGAAATTGAATAATTTATTCAAAGTGATACAGATAGGTGACACGGGTTCTAGGCTCTCCTCCAGTCTGCGGTACCTCTACCGTCTCTCTCTTTCCTTTAACAGCTGCTGCTAATGATGACTTTCTGCACCTAACCCTTGCAAACCCTGCTCAAAAGATGAGCAGAACTTTGCGGTAAAGGTTGCGTCTTACTTGGCTCTCCAGAAGATGATTAAAATCCTTAATATGCCTTTTTATGTCTTGAATTCCATTCTTGGTGGAATCAAAGTTGTCTATGGCTCCTTGTAACACAACATGACAAATAATAATGAGGATTGATGTCATGATGATGACGACAAAATAAGACTTAAGAAGCATTCAGAACAATGTTTGGCTCCAATGCAGTCAATTAATATTAAGTATTATAATCTAATTTAAACATTAAAATGACCTTCTGAAATCCATCATAGTATTATTCCCCACTTTGCAGTTGCTATTAGTGAGGCACAGAGATTTATATACCTTTCTCAAGGGCTTACAGCTCATAAGAGGCAGCTCTGTCACTGAACAGAGGGGCTACATTCTTAGCTGCTCTATTAACACTACCAAAAAACATGATAATAGTCTGAAGATTTTAAATAAATCATGACCGGGAAGGAATGAAAGCCCTTGGGAGCCCTTCTGAAACTGCTGAGAAGTATTTATGGATAATTTTTCAGATTTTTTTATTTGCCTTTTTCTGGCTTATTTAATTGCAATGCAGAATCCCCAGAGTGAATCATATTTATTCTGCAACCACAGATATCAAAGTATCCTCCCATCAAAGTTCGGTGCTGGGAAGAAATGTTTGCTTCCCAGAATCCCAGCTCCGCATCTCGGCTTGTTTCAAAGATGCCTTCCCCATTACTGAGAAGCCTCCACCCATTCCCTCCGCCACACACCTACAACCTAACTCAGACAATTCAAGGCAGAAAAGCTGGATTCCCGGTACTCAGAAGCAAGCCCAAGCAAGACACCTTTCCACTCAACACTTAAAATTCTCTACCAAGCAAGATGGTTTCAAGGGATAGAGGAAGCAGATCCCCAACCAGCGACTTGCCTCCTGCACCATTTGGAGCTCCCCCTGCTTACAGGGCGGATATCTGTTCTCTGCAGGTAAGGACCCTCAGAGGGGAGGCATACATCACAGAGGGGTGAAGACCGCTCAATACCGAGTAAGCCGGGCCTTGCAAATTCCGTGGACCTGAAGGTCCCAGAACCTGGCTGAGTTTCTAGGTTGGAAATTTCATTAGAGAGCTTTGACAAAAACCTCCTGAAGATGGATGTTTCTGCAAACTCATCCTGTCATTTCCAGTCCCTTGGCTGGTTTACCTTTTGATTAGCTCTCCCCTTACATCATGGCTGGGAGAGGCAGATGGAGAAGATGAGTGGTAAGGATTGGCCAGACAAACACTTCGAGAATCGGCAGCAACTGCAGTTGTAACAACTTCATTTGAAGGTAGGCTTTGTTCCTGATCCCACACCGGGCTTCTCAGAGCCTGGCCACATTTGGAGGGATCTCTGTAAGAGCTCGTGTCCACCAGCCATTTGCTCGTGTAGCTCTGACAGCAACCTTAGGCTCCTTGGAATGAGCCCCGACCTGGAACCTCTCCTATAGAGAGAAACACAAAATTCTAGATTTGAGAGCCCAGAGGTTAAGGAGAAAAGAGGAAATGAATCAAATTCCAACAATTTAGTTAAAAAGAAAAATAGCTTGCATGCCCTCAAGACAGAGGCAAAGGAATAATCTGCACATTGATAACCTATGACTCAGCCTTTTATCACTCAGAGCTCACCATTCTCAAATCCCTGTGGAATGGATGCTGCTTCTGTTCTAAAGGAATGCCCTCCCAGGGAGGAGGCTTCTGGAAGAGATGGGTGGGCAGCCCTGTTTCTGCACTCTTGCATGCTAGGGCTGCCTTTTCATGACTCTTATTTTCCACCCTATAGGTTCTAAATTCATCTCTTTTCTTTAGTTTTTTTTTTTTTTTTCCAAAAGAAGCAAAGGGAAACCCTTTGAGACTCAAGTTGGTATCAACAGGAAACCTGGGGGGTGGGGGAGAGAAGGAAAATCAAAGAGGGAACCAAAATACACAGGACTAAGAATAGGAATTTCAAGTACATAGCTTTTGGAAAGGAAAATTAAACTTCTGTGAGTTAGTTGGATTGGAGGGAAGGTGGGGTTCAGGGTAGGGTGTGGAGTAGTATGGGTCAGGGAAGGGGGGAGGGACCCTCTCTGCTTGGAATCAGAGGTGACCTCATACACATTTTTATGTGGCTTTTTAAGAAGCGTTTGGCGAAACCCAACACATCTCATAATTGCCTTACTCTTGTGAAAGGTTATTAAGGAAAATGACTGTACTGAAGGGCTATGCTTAGTAGGGGTTTGGGATGGCACTCATTCTCAGGTCTCTCATCTTTAGGCTTTAGTTTTGCCTAGATGCAGAGGTGGTGCCCCAAACCAGCAGTGCCTTTGGTGTCTAAGAATAGTACACATTCCTGCGAAGTACTTAATCTACTTTTGCTATGTATGTATAAGAAAATAGTAAGAACTGGTCCTATAGAGCAAAATATCTGTTATTTAAAAAAAAAAATACTCAGAAGGTAACAAATGAGGCTCCATTTCACTACGTGCTCAGTCTCCTATAACCAAAAAGTGGCTATAGCTAAAGGATATTCTTCCTTTCCCGAGCTGCTCTAGAGTCATGTTCAACAACAACCACAAAAGCCTCGAGTGAGCCAGCAGCAGACGTGATGCCCAGGACTCCACTGGAGAAGACAGAGGCATCACATCTCTCACGCCTAAAGCTAATTATTCGTAGCGTCTAACTTTAGGAGTAAGTCCTAAAACGAATATATGGAATGAGTGGGTGAAGGAAAAGGTGACTACTTAACAACTTTTTTTCCTTACAGGTGCTCTCTCTTAATACATTTACAAATTATAATCTGTGACCTATCCATGTCCATGATTACATTTTAAAAACAGATGGATATGCATATACTTAAATGAGTAGTATCCCAATTTAGTACCAACAAAATGATACAGTGTATGTTATATTTTTAAAGCTTATAATTTTATAATAATGTGCATATTATATTCCAAAAACCTATACAAGGAAAGGAACTATATTTTCGGACTTATTTTAAACCTGCTCACGTTTGAGATATACAATCACTAATTGAGCTAAGGATTAAGGAGGACCTTTGGGCACCTGGACATCGTTCCAGTCATGAGAGCATCTTCCTTCCAGGTGTGATAAAATGTCTCAGAGAGTGAGCCCTAACTGATATAAATTGGAAAAAAAATCAAACAAGCAGAAAGTAACAGTTAGAACCAAACTCAATACCTCCATCAAGAAATCCATGATTTTAAAAGGTACATCAAAAGCAAAGCTACTTAGTGGTAGAAGCAGATTTAAATATGGATTTATTTGTGAAGGTTTTAAACATTGTATTTACTATATTTAGCATCCTCAATGATTACTCAGTTTGTTAAAGTGCTTTGAGGTTATGAGATCACTAGTGAAGCTATTGGTTTCATTTAAAATAAATTCAACTAAATATTTCTCTCTTCACAGTGTTTCCAGCCCATGGAAATCATTATCAGAGGATGTGGTAGAGAAGGAAAAAGAAACAAAACCAAAAAACAGAATAGCATTGCTGTCAGATGTTTTCACTCATGGTCAACATGACCCTAACGTTTGCAACCTTACCAGGGTAAAAAGATGGTTCTCAAGAACCATGAGCTTCAACCAACTTGGTAGAAGGGCGCAGAAAGGGTTGACATATCTTCCATCTTCTAATGTGGAACTACTTTTGATTTCACAGAAGTGTCATTATCAATAAGCTATAAAATCGTATTGCCACATTTTGGGGGAAAGATAAGTCATAGTAAGGCTTTCCTTCCTATTGTCTTGGTGATTTAGCCAGTAAGTTTTTTTTTTTTTTTAAGATTTTATTTATTTATTTGACAGAGAGAAATTACAAGTACACTGAGAGGCAGGCAGAGAGAGAGAGAGAAGGAAGCAGGCTCCCTGCTGAGCAGAGAGCCCGATGCAGGACTCGATCCCAGGACCCTGAGATCATGACCTGAGCCGAAGGCAGCGGCTTAACCCACTGAGCCACCCAGGCGCCCCTGTCTTGGTGATTTAGGAGGTAATGTTGAAATTGACTAGTGGACTGAGCTCAGCCAATCAAGGTCTTATGTAACAATCAATTACTTGCCAATAGATCTTATCGGTGTTGTATTTTTCATGTATCATCAAGTATCAGGGTGCTTGCATCATCTGGTAACTCAGCACATTCCTAAGAAGAATCAGATTCCCAAGAAGCAATAGTATATGAATGATTCTTTCCCTACCACCACTACAAAAAAAAATAATAATAATAATTAAGAAAAAATAAAGACCCAAACTTTTAGGAAGGGAACTACTTTCCTCAGAGAACTGTGGCAGTACAACACCAATCCATTCTGCCTTTAAAGTTGATGCTGTCGATAGACACTATCAGAATCAACTCATCAGATTACCCAAGAAATTAAAAACAAGACTCTACACGTGTCCTGGAGATATGTAATGATGACGTGCCTTTTGAGGTCTGATGAGCAATCTATTTTTGCGCAAACATATTCAGGGGCTAACTAGCTCCCTCACAAGAAACTGAAAGGCTAGGTCTAGAAACATTATCTGAAGACAATAAAAGCTAATAATTACAAATAAGATAATGCCAGAATTCTTTCTGCCCATGGAAGGAAGAGGCAAAGATCCATGGAGTAGCTACAACCTGCCAATCATTTGCCAGTTTCACTCAATTATATATTTAATTTCAAAATTACAACAATAACATGAGGTGGAGATATATATATATGTATTTTTTATAAATGAAGAAAACAGGATTTAACAATTTCAATGAACTTGCTCACAATCACGTAGCTCTTAAGTAGCAAAGTCAGGGTTAGGCCAGGTGTGTCCGGCCCCAAAATCTTAGATACTTTCACATATACCATCCCCCCTCCTTGGTCTGTGAGTGGGTATGATATTCTATAACTGACATGAACACTGGTGGGTAATCTGTGGGAGGATATTATTATATATTAATATTATATTCATATTAATATGCATAATGTGCCTTTTATATACAGAAAACCTCTATAAATTAAAGGGTATAGTAAAAATAAAATAGGGATAATGTCAAAATTAGTCCTAATTTTCTTCGTTTTCCATTGGGGATATATGATTTATAAACTCCTCCTTAAGCCTATTAGCCTATGTTCTTTCTTGGTATAATTTCCTTATGCTTTTTTTTTACCCACTAAATAAACTGTTACTCCCTTTAATTAAAAAAATAAAAATAAAAAAATCTCTGAGCTTCCTGGGAGTCTCCTGGAGTGATCAAACAGTGAACAAGATCATTCTCTCCATCAACTTTTTTAAAATTTTAGCAGCATCGATTATCTTCTTGTTTAGCTCCCTCAGGCTGGTGAGGCCCAGGTTTAGAGTGTTTTAAGCACCTGGAAGACCATCTATCTGGCCCGGTCCTTGGGGGTTTGCTGCTCTCAACCTTCTCCCCCTGGTAGACAGGCAGCTCTCAGGGCCCCCCTGAGGCTCTGGGCTCACTCCTTCCTGCAACTCAAGACAGGCTTCCAAGTTTAGCTTTACTGTGCAAACTTCAGGGGGCTGTCCTCATACCCCAAATCATCTAGGAAAGGCAGACTAGAATTTGAAATCTAGGGACACCTGGGTGGCTCAGTGGGTTAAAGCATCTGCCTTCAGCCCAGGTCATGATCCCAGGGTCCTGGGATCGAGCCCCACATCGGGCTCTCTGCTCAGCGGGGAGCCTGCTTCCTCCTCTCTCTCTCTGCCTGCCTCTTTGCCTACTTGTGATCTCTGTCTGTCAAATAAATAAATAAAATCTTAAAAAAAAAAAAGAATTTGAAATCTACACTTTCACGACATGACCCCAGGTATGATGTTCCTGTTCCCATCAGGGTCCCTGAAAATAGCTGCCCAGACTTTATAAGGGATGGGGCTGCCTCCGTCTGTCTTTCCCTTTAACCACACTGAGGGATGTGTGTTAAGAGAAGTGCATGGATGCCCTAAAGAGACTCTCAGAGTCCCCATCCCAGATGTCAGGTAACCTGGACGGTGTTCCTCAGGTTCTCAGGCTTGAGAGACACGTGCAAGGGACTTCTCTGGGCCATTGAACTTTTCACCTTCCATCAGCAGCCTCGGCTCCCCTTTTGTTCACCACGCCATCACTCGCAGCGGGGCCTCCTGGGAAGCAGGTGTTACACAACCCCGTGAATCCGGCCAAGGCTCCCTACTCTGACTCAGCTGAACTTTACTCCACCGTTCACACGACAGAGCAAAATCAGGAACTAAGAAAGGAGCTTCCAGGTGGGAAAAGTGGGCTAAATAGAAATCTGATGGACGGACTAGGGGAAACGGGTAGCACACGGTACACAGAACCGCAAACAGATATTTAACATATCAGTTAACCAGTCACGAAACTGGGCAGCCTTTCTTTGAGCAAACAGACGCCTATTTTCTTTTCTTTTTTTAAAGATTTTGTTTATTTATTTGACAGACAGAGATCACAAGTAGGCTGAGAGGCAGGCAGAGAGAGAGAGGAGGAAGCAGGCCTCCTGACAAGAGCAGAGAGCCCCATGCGGGACTCGATCTCAGGACCCTGGGATCATGACCTGAGCCAAAGGCAGAAGCTTAACCCACTGAGCCACCCAGGCACCCCAAAGATTTTATTTATTTATTTGATAGAGAGAGACGCAGCCAGAGAGGGAACACAAGCAGGGGGAGTGGGAGAGGGAGAAGCAGGTTTCCTACAAACAGGGAGCCTGATGTGGGACTCGATATCAGGACCCCGGGATCATGACCTGAGCCGAACGCAGATGCTTAACAACTGAGCCACGCAGGCTTCCCCGCCTGATATATCTTCAAGAGCTGTTTTGGTAGGTAGGTGTGAGATAATGTGTATGAACCGCTTGGAGGCTACGGTGATCTATGATTATAGTGTGAGAGTGTGATTATGGATTCTCACAGCAGGACCGCGAAATAGGAAACTTTGGCTCCCGGGGGTGAGGACACTGGGTGTCAGTCCTGACCTTCCTTACCACTAACAAGAGGGAAGGTTTCTCAAGTCTCTTCCCCTCTGGGTGCCAACATCTCTTTATGTCCAAACATTAATATGATGCCTCAGGGCCCCACGGGGGCCGCCCGGCTCTGAAATGTGTGATACTAAAACAGCATGGCATAGCCTTGTCAAGATAGATTTCAAGTCTATAACGGTAGAATTTGTCATCCAGTACACGGCGTATTCAAAGAGGAAGAGCCAACGGTAATAAAAGGATAGTAATCACATCACCGTTTACCAGAAGGCTTCGCAAACTGGAGGCTCCCCCTTGCCTAACTGCTGCCCTTCTGTTTTCAGAAAGATAAAGTCTCAGTTACCTTGCAATTCCTGAATGCTTGTCATCCCCTCGACTTCTGCCAGATACTTCAAAATAGTATTTTAGGGGGTTCCTGGGTGGCAGAGGTTAAGCCTCTGTCTTCGGCTCAGGTCATGATCCCAGCGTCATGGGATCGAGCCCTGAATCCGGCTCTCTGCTCAGCAGGGTGCCCCCCCCCCCCC
>NC_081574.1:28597366-28627682 GCF_022355385.1 Mustela nigripes | reverse complement strand
AAAAAACGTCCTGGCACCAATTAGCACCACCTCCCAAGGATCTAACAAGAATGTCAAACCCTGTATCTTGGGCAAGTACACCTCTTTAAGGATATAGTCCCTCTCCTTTATTAACATACTCAGCACTTGAGCAGTTAGATTATGTCATGACTTAACCTTGGGGGTTGGGGGTAGGAGGTGAGGTGGGAGTAGATTCTGAGGGTTGAATGTAAGAGATGACATTACAGGACTGAGCTCCCCATAGCAATGGGGGTGATGAATTGTTACACAATAGAAGCCAGGTGGCAGTGTTTAACCATACTTGACAAGTTAAGCCCAGAAGAAAATGACCCATGGAAAGCTTAGAGTTAGTTAAGAGAACATAGAGTTCTCAAGGGCAAGATAAATGGCAGCCAACAAGAGTATTGCTCAATCTTTACAATCGAAATAAATCAAGGATGAATATGAGAAAAGCTAAGGACAGCTATCTCTACCAAGAGTCATAGTGCATTGCCCAGTTTCCAATTGTAGCTTCTTAGACCCAGTTCTTGGACTCAGAATCTCTTTCCTGAAGTGGGGAGGCAAATTCCCACAAGGAAAGACCCTGCAACAGTATAGAAAGGGGATATGATAATGACTTCCTTTGTTCCTTCCCAAAGAAACCTATGAAAATGGACTCTGGAACTCTGCACACTGCAGAAAGGGAAATGCTCAATCATTTTGAGGTCTTTTGGATGCAAGATCCAGGCTGACATTGACACCTGGAGGTCTGGAATCCTAGTGTAGGTCCAGCTCTTGGTGGGGGCACTGGGTCTATGGACCTCCCCCACCCCTATGATCATTTTCCTGGTTCACAAATGTAAAACTGAGATGGACACACAAGGTAATTGGTAGAACCCCCATGTCAGTTCCTTTCCTGTAAAGTAAGAGCTATAATGGTTGGAAAAGCCAACAGGTGAAACCATACCCTCTCACCCTCACCCAGGAGAAGCCAAAAAACCCAGACAAACAAAAGAAGCATTCTGTAGAAGCAGATAGTATTGTCACCCTTAAAGACCAAAAGATGCAAGGATGGTGGTTTCCACAAATCCACTTTAAATTCATTAGTCTGGCTTTCACAAAAACCAGATGGGTCCTAGTATACAATCAGACTCTACCAAATAGGGACAAATTGGAAGCACTTTGCTCAATGTGGTATCTTGGCTGGGCAGAGTCTTAGGTATACAGTATTCAGCTGTTGAGCAGACTATGTATCAGAAAAAAGAATCACAAACAATTCACATCCACTTGGTACAGTCACCAATACACAGTGGGAATCTTACTTCAGCTTGACTTAATTTTTCCGCTAACTAGCCTGTCTGGATATCCCAAGTTATGATATCAAGGATATCACATGAATCTTAGATCAGGTGAGCAAGAAATGCCAGGTGTGTTGGAGGTCTTAGTAAGGCACATGTGCTCTCAAGGTTGTGAGTCTGTGTCTGTGTCTGTGTTTGAGGGGGTGCTAATACTATAAAGATTCAGGGGACTGTCATACTAGGTTAAATTTTAAAGGTCTAGAGATCTGGGATAGGCTGGGAAATTCACTCCAAATTAAGGACAGAATTTATATCTCTCCTGATGAAGAAAGGAACATTGTTTCTGGTGAGTCTCTTGGGTTTGGGATATACCTCATTTGGAATACTGCTTCAACCCATTTATTGGGTGACAGGAAAGACTATCACCTCTGGAGAGGCCCAGAGCAGAAAGGTTCAGGCTGTGGTACAAGAGCCCCTGTCATTGGGCCATATGGCCTGGGTAGGCCATAAAGAATTAGAAGTGTCTGAGGTGGGAAAAGATGCCACTTAGAGGTTTTGGCATGCCGCAACAGGAGAATTACAATGTAGATACCTACAGCAAGGCCATGACATCTGCAAAGGAGAACTAAACATCTTTCAAAAAACAGTTTCTGACATGCTGTTGGGCCCTGGTAGAAATGGATTGCCTGGCTATGGGTAACAAGTAGTCATAGAGCCAGTCTCACCCATCATGAGCTGGGTTTTATCATATTCACTATGGTAGGCAGATTGATGGCCCCCTAAAATGCCCATGTCCTAATCCCTAGAACCTGTGAACCTGTTGTCTTACACTGTAAAAGTGACTTTGCAAATATAGCTAAGTATTTTGAGATGGCATAATTATGTTGGATTATCTGGATAAGCACAGTGATCTTTCAAAGATTCTCAAAAGTGAATCTCAAAAGTGAATTCTCAAAAGTGAGGCAGAGGGAGATTTGGTCTAAGAATAGTTCAGAGTGATCCAGTGCAAGAAGGATTCAACCTTTTCTGGCTTTGAAGATAAAAGTTTGGGGTTGCAAGCCAAGGAATGAGTGTAGCCTCTAGAAATGGAAAAAGCAAGGATGCAGATTTTCCCTTCAAACCCTCTAGAGAAGAAACACAGTGGTGGCCAACACTTTGACTTCAGCCCAGTGAGACCCATTTTTAGTGTCTAAACAATGGAAATGTAAGATAATAAATTGGTGCAGTTTTAAGACTGATTTGTGTTAATCTGTTACAGTAGCAATAGGAAACTAACACACTTGTCATGTCTTGAGGTTGGGCAGGCCAACCAGAAATCCATCATTAGACAGAACTGATACATTTGGGATCAGACACAGGTAGGATTTGGGAACACAAGTGAGGTGCATGAGCAGGTGGCCCTTCCTCTCAACTCATAGTGACACCAGCTACATGTGGATCAGCTAATGGAGCAGTGTAGTAGCCATGAGAACACACCTCTACGACCTCCAGCTCGAAGATGTGTAACTGATGGAAGGTCCCAGCTACTGTGCTTGAGTTCTGTCCCTATTTAATGATAAGGCCTTATTTTTCACTAGCTGCTTCCAGCTAATAACTGAGCATAGTAGGGATACCAAGACAGGCTCATTACTGAAAGATGGGTGGCGGGGGAGGGGCTCTTCTGATAGATGACATTAGCTCAAGAACTATCACATCAACTTTGCAAAAGTTTTCTTAGAATTGCACTACAGGGCGCCTGGGTGGCTCAGTGGGTTAAGCCGCTGCCTTCGGCTCAGGTCATGGTCCCAGGGTCCTGGGATGGAGTCCCGCGTCGGGCTCTCTGCTCAGCGGGGAGCCTGCTTCCTCCTCTCTCTCTCTGCCTGCCTCTCTGCCTACTTGTGGTCTCTCTCTGTCAAATAAATAAATAAATTCTTTAAATAAAAAATAGTATTTTAGGAGAGTTTTAGCAGAAATGGATCATGTCCCACATTCTCTCAGGACTTGCTGGCTTACCTATGCCCTTTGGCATGGCCTTTGTATGTACCTTTTCCCCTCTTCCCAGTCCTTTGGGGCAAGAACAAGTGGCCCGAGGATGGAGAGCAGCCCTGAGTCCTGGCCTTACCCAGAAACTTCGCGATCTCCTCAATTCTGTTGGCACAGCACCCTCTGCTGCTTCAGGGGAAAATAAAGCTGAGCAATGGCTAAATGCTGGAACTGCAGCGAGAGATGTCACTTCGCCCAGATACACAGCAACTTGTGATTTCCTTCACTGATCACCTCCCGAGCATAGTTACGGCAGGGACAGAGTTTCTCCTTTTCATCTTCGTGTTTGTTCTGTTTTGTCTGCGTTATCCTGCTATGTTCTGTCCCCTCAGGCTAAGAGTTCTGGTGATTCCTAGGTCGCAAACCAAAACAATCTTAAAAATAACTGGATGATAAGAATAAACAGGTTTGCATTAAGTTTTAATCAAGGAGGGGAGGTTACAGCTCTCTGGGTGCCAAGTGTCTGATGTATTTAACAGAAAACTTCGCAGACCATAAGAAAATGCTTCTTCCTTGGCTTTATTTAAATTACACCTATGTTCTGATTGCCATCCCAAAAGAAAGGAACGGATTTATTATTATTATTTTTTTAAATGTAGATCTCTGTGTCTTCACATGCACTTTCTCCTGAATGTCTTGTTTTCCAGAGCCAGTAAGTCTTTAAAAATCAAATCAGAACCCTGGGAAATGTAATTTATTTCCTATGGCCTCTTAAGCAGAGATGCTTTAAAAGCAAGATGTTCCTTCTTCCACTCTGGGTCTTTCTATCCGGCCCCCACGCCCCACCCCGCGGCCAAGAAAACACATTTATAGTACTCTGGACAGGGAAGACTCCTAATCAGTCCCAGGAAAATCTGCTAAGCAGTGGAGAGAAAAAAAAAATCCATGGATAATATTAAAAAAATAATATCTAGTCTAGTGCTTTATTTCAGACAAAGTTTACTACTTTGGATGAACAATATATGATTTCTGTAACCCACGCCAGAGGCCTGCTTTGTACAAACCTTACCGCTCTATTTGTTCAAGGAAAGGAGAAAATACTCCCTTGGGACCTCTTGTTGGCAAAGCCTACCTGCAGGGTCTTCTGACCTCTCTGAGCCATTCTGCCCCTTCCAGAACTTTGTCTCCCAGAACACCTGTTGCCTCTCTTTCAGATTCAACTGTATCAGTAGATTCCGCTCATTCACTGAAAGTTCCTAATATGTTATTAAAAAGGAACTCTGCTACTTTGGACAAACCAGTGGTGAGTAACGTTTCAAACTGAGGATCAAAGGGATGACCCCTTAAAAGGGTCATGTTGGAGATGCCGTTGTGTCCGTTGCATTCCTCTTACAAACAAGAGTCCAAAGGAGAAGGAGAGAGGAGCCTCCTGTCTTCTCCAGGTCTGAAACAGAGTAAAGATCTGTTCCCTCCCACCACCATCCTCCAGGGAATGTGCACCTGTTAAAAGACAGGAAACTTTCAGGTCCTTCTAGCTTCTAACCCCATGGGGGTTTCAGAATGCATTGAATTTTCTTGCACTTTCATGGCCTCCTCAATACACACACACTTTATCACACACTTGTAGTCTAACTGTTCCAAGCATGTTCACCATCTCCCTTCAGTTGTCTCGAAGACAAGATTCCCAATTTCTCTTTGCTAATCGCCATAGTGCTTAGCAGAATGCAGGATACATAAAGGATGCTTTGTAAATACATAAATGAAATAATGTGTACAAAGCCCTTGGCTCAATGGAAGCACATTTTTAAATGTCTCATTCATGCTTTTCCTTCTTTTTTTTTTTTTTTAAAGATTTTATTTATTTATTTGACAGACAGAGATCATAAGTAGGCAGAGAGGCAGGCAGAGAGGAAGGGAAGCAGGCTCCCTGCTGAGCAGAGAGCCTGATGCGGGGCTGGATCCCAGGACCCTGGCAGAGGCTTAACTCACTGAGCCACCCAGGTGCCCCCATGCTTTTCCTTCTTGATGCTTTTATCAACTCCCTACTGGGCTCCTAGACATTGTCACTGACCTTGTAGAGGGGAGTAGACAGACAGCGGCAGCATCACAGTATGTAACATAGATTCCCTGGTAATACCTCTCAGGGGCCAGGCATCATGCTAGATACGGATGCAATGGTAAACCAGACAAGAGGGTCTTTTCAAGGCATTTATATTCTAGGGAGGGAAACTGATAGACAATGGGCATTTTTGATGGACAGTGATGAAAGTATGGAGAGGGTAACCATGGGGGGTGGGATAGCTTAGAGGAAGATCATGAACCCTAATCTGGAGGAGAAAGGTCGAGAGCTTCTTAGAAGAGATAACATTGGAAAGGGAGAGCAGAACGAGAGCCCGAGTCCGCATGGGAGAGAGGAGATGGATTCCTGGCAGAGGCCCAGAAGCGAGAGCACGGACTGTGGCGGAGCTGCGGTCCGGCTGGGCTGCGGGACGGGAAAACAGCTCGGAGGCAAGCTGGACAGGCAGGTGGGGCCGGCGTTGTAAGGACGTGGGACCCATTTGGGAGCCGTCTTCAGTGTCTCCGAGGACACACAACCATTCCTCGGCACGTGAGGAAGAAACACTCTCCCTTTGCTGTCTGTTAGACTTTTGACCTTTGTATAATGAAGCTCAGGAAGAAGCAGCAAGGAACTAATGAATCCATTTGCCTGAAAAGACCAACAGGATGATTAATGTGTGACCCGTGGGAAGCACGTGGAAGGAAAGATTGTGTAGAGTAATTGTTTACTTCTGTATTAGGGAGCGGCTTTGCAGAGGTCACTCGGCTTATTGCTTAAGCCGGCCCAGGAAGTTAATTGAACAGTTCCCTACTCTTCACAGCAGGCCAACCATATTTTTTTAGGTTATTTGCAAAAGCACGATATCAACACAATGGTAACCAAGGGTCGACTTTTCTAGTTGTGAAGACCCTCAGAAATCCACATTTCCATTTTAAAAGTAAGGGAATTGCAAGGCACGCAGCCTATCATGAGCAGGGCTAGGGTGCAAAACCAGACCCCTTGACTCCTGGTCCAGTGCTCTATTTATAAAGCCACGTTGCCATTAGGCCCCTGAGAAGGGCATTTTTTTTTTCCACTTAAAAGTCAGTTTAGGGGCGCCTGGGTGGCTCAGTGGGTTAAGCCTCTGCCTTCACCTCAGGTCACCATCCCAGGGTCCTGGGATCGAGCCCCGCATCGGGTTCTCTGCTCAGTGGGGATCCTGCTTCCTCCTCTCCCTCTCTGCCTGCCTTTCTGCCTACTTGAAATCTCTGTCAAATAAATAAATAAATAAATAAATAAATAAATAAATAAAGCGAGCCAGTCTGCATGGTGCATTGTGGTGTAAAAACTAACAATGTGATTAATTTGATGAAGAAAGGCATCCAAACAGGAGGAAGGAATTTTTTTTTTCAGTTTCCTACAATCTAATTTGTCTTCTGTTATTGATCAAGATGATGTATATTACAAATATGGCAAGAAAAGCCGGACTGAGGGCAGTTAAAACCACCTGTCCAGCATTTGGCTTAAGGCAAAAACTAGCAGTTGCTCTTGTAGAAAGAACACAGAACATTTATATTTTATGCAAAATATAAACATCAATAACAATTTTGTTAAAGAAGGTATAGGAGGCCCTTGAATAATGTAGGGGTTAAGGGTGCCAACTCCTGCACAATAAAAAATCTGTGTATATCTTCTCATCCCCCCCAAACTTAACTACTAATAGCCCACGTTGACCGGAAGCCTGACCCTTGACAATTGATGAACACATATTTTGTATATAATACATATTACGGACTGTACTCTGACAATAAAGCAAGCCAGAGGAAAAAAAAAATCCTGCTAAGAAAACAATGAAGAGAAAATACATTCACAATCCTGTACTGTCTTTATTGAAAAATATCCACAAGTAGGTGGACCCGTGCAGCTCAAACCCAAGTGTTGTTCAGGGTCAGCTGTGTGTGTGTGTGTGTGTGTGTAAGCAGGGGCACTATATACTCATAAATGTATATAGACACACATATTCTTAGAGGGAAACTAGAAATAAATGGACTAGAACTGTAACCATAACAGTTTTCTCTGAGATTTCAAAGCTTTTTAATGATCTCTTTTTTTTTTTCTCACAACATCCCAGTTCTCTAACCAATATAATGAGAAAAATGTCAGAAGTATGTTAGACATGAATGGATGTCTAAAACTGATAATGTACTACATGCTGCTTGAACGTAATGATAAAAAAAAAGCCAAATAATAAAGTAAAATAACATAACATAACATAACATAAATGAATGGATGTTGCAACTTCCTGCTTTAGAAAGAACAAACAGATCCTCGAGTGGTCCTCCGGGGACTGGCCCTTCTTTGCTCTTCAGCACACCAGGTGACACCGCAGGCTTCACTGTCACTGCTGTTCCTGCATCTCAGTCTGTGACAAAAGACCTCGCTCTTTGTGAATGTAAATTTCAAGTATGCTCTCTTCAAAAGGCCGGAACAACTTTGCATTTTTCAAAGGACTTGCTATTTACAAAGCGCCTAACTTCTACTAGAAGGGCAAGGGTGTGTGGATTCAAGTGATTCAAAAAAGCTGGAATAGACTGCCTGTTCCTAAGGAGGGAGCCGGGCTTGGCTGCAGGACCAGGGAAGAGCAGTAGCGCCTGTGTCTTAAGGTGACTCACAGGATCGCATTCCCCACATGGGCAGCAACATCGACCATTACAACTCAAAGCTATACTTTAATTCTGAAATGCATAACTTCTCAAATCATGTTAGTATATTTTAATAAAGTGTTATAGTCCACTCCCCACTCCCCCACCGTAAAGGATGCCCCTCCAGGTGCGGGGGTTGGTAAGTGTCTGACACAGCATCTAAGACTCCCCAGCACGGACTGAAGGCACCACTACCGGATGTGAGAGGGAGCGAGGGAGCGAAGAGAACAGGACGTTCTCCCGCCCCGGTGGAGCACCACACGGCTGCCCACCCAGCCGCGAGAACCAGGCTGTGGGAAGCTCATCTCTCGGGTACCACAGCGTGTACCCTCCTGCTCAGCATCTTGAGTTCCATTTCTAATAATGCCAGCTTCTGTTGGCTCACAGAAGGACTGGTTAAAGACCCTTGGAAGAAAGTCACCGAATGAGGACAAGCCGGGATGGCTGTTTTCAGCACGTTCTAGAAAGTGAACACTTGGACTTCAGAAGAGACCACAAGTCCGTCCTTCAATTCCTTATTATTGCCCCACCTTGTGGCCTTGCCTAGAGACGGTTTTTCAACCGTCTGAGGTCGTCCAAGTTGAGATAATTGGGGTGAGCAAAAAGCAAACGTATTATCTATGGAGCTGGAAAAAAAAATAATGTAAAAAGCAATTTTGATTTCAAGATGTTTAAAAAAGCTGGAAATAGGCCAATAGATAGGAGAGACCGAGAGAGGAATTCTGGCTCAGCGCCGCGTGTTGGGCTGAAATGACATTGGATTTTCCTTTTCACTGGGGGGCTGCGTACCTCGGAAAAGGCAGTTCTCCTGGACAGAAAAGTACCATGGCTTGACTGTCCTGATGAAACAGAGTAGAATTATGCTGGGCTCTGGGGACACACAACAAAATCCATCCACCACCCAGAGCCCCAGTGTTTTCAATGAATTGCAAAGCTTATCCTATACCTTGTTCAGAACTGTCCCAGGGTCTCCCATCACACAAAGAATAAAATCCCAACTTCTACTTGACCATCACGACCTTCATGACCTACCCCTGACTTCTGCAGGGACATTCTATTCACCAGCCTCATGGCCCTTTGTCAGTTTTGTAACTCACCATGCTTCTTCCTTTCCCCAGGGCCTTATACATGCATTTGTCCCAAACCAGATGCTGTCCCCAGATCTTCACATAGCCGGCTCCTCCTCGCATTCAAAGTCTTTACTCGGGCAAAGTCTTTACTTAGGCAAGACTAAGCACCCAGTAGAAATCAGCAGGCACTCTCCTGGGTATCATAACTTCTTCTTCTTCTTCTTTTTTTTTTTTTAAATGGTACCTCTCCTGCTAGCTTTGTTGTTTGCTTCATTTTAGCTGTCCTGCTAGAGTATATATTGCTAGAGGATAAGTCTCCCCTGTCTTGTTCACCAGGTCATCTCTAGCCTCTGAAGAAGTACTTAGCACATAACAGGAATCTAATAAATCTTGGTTGAATGAATGACTGATGAATGAATGGCACAGTTTTTTCCTTTGAGCACCTCTGGTCGATAGAACTGAGGAAGGTGCAAACAGAATTGTATCTGGCGTGATCTAGAGGCACAGAAGAGGTGCCTTTCACCCAGCAAGGGGTTTGGGGAGAGAAAAGCGTGAACTAAGAGTGGAAACATGAAACCACAGGGGTGTGAAGGCAGCAGGTCAGGAGTTCAGGAGGACGCAGCCATGGAGGGCGTTCAACGGAAAAGGTAAGATCTTCCACTGGGCCCAGGTGATTAGAGGGGGTAAGAGCTAGCCAGACCTGAAGAAAGGATTAAACATCAGTATTATTTAGTTTTATTACCCTGTTGCTTCTTATGCCCGGATGGGGGAGGACTCTCACGGAGGTATACATTCGGCAAAACCAGACATCAGTAAGGAAGAAACTCAATGTGCTTTATTTCTAACAAAGTTGTTCAACACTTCTGTTGGCTTTTCTGATTTTTCTCCAAACCTCTACTACCTGCACTGGGTTAGCGGCAAAGTATATCCCAACTCTAATTCTCCTCAGAAATTAAGCGGTCATATACTCCGGTCAGATCTGTCCTTACGGGACTGACAGTCTCCTGCACTGCATTTCATGCCCGCACGGATACAAGGCTTGCAAGCAGCATGATTCAACACTGTGCCTTTTCTGCACCCTGGAAAAGTTGCCAAACATTTTACAAAGAATGGGCATATGAATAGGATATCAGATAGAACTTTTGTTGAAACAAGTACTTTTTTCTTTGCATTCCATTCAAAACAACAAAACCAAAAAGTCAACCCGTCATATATTATATAAAAATTATTCACAAAATGTTTGCCTTGTTTGAGGGCTTTAGCAACAAGCTCCTTGTCTCCCTCCCCCCGCCATTCTTCTCATTCATGAAAACGATGATTCACACCCGTGCCCCGCAGAGAGTGGGGCAGTGGTGGTTCAGAGACAGCCCACCTCTCCTGCGCATGTGGGAAAACAGCCCTACAGTGAATCAAGTTCATTGAGCAAAACTAGGAGAAAATATTTGCCTGGCAATCCAACACGCCTCTCTCTGTGCTTGTCCAGACAGAACTAGGGTGGACTTAACATTTTTTTCCTTTTTGTCAGAAATGCGTGTTTAAATTGTGTATTTTCGCAAAAGAGTGTCCGTCGGTGGGGATTTTCAAGCTACAGGATTGGCGTCATCACAGCTGAAACAGACATGAAGGGAGCTGATCATGTGTTCCACACTTAGCAACTGTATATTAGTTCTCTAGAAAACGGAAATGGTCCAACAATATTTACTCATGTTAGGCCTGGAAGGAGTCCACCATGCTGATGAACTTTGATTTGTTGGAAAAGGTATCTTAAAAAAAAAATGGCAGGAGGAAGCCTATGTGATCAGTGGTCAAGAAGGCAGCTGTCAAAAATGGAAGCCAGGGGTGCCTGGGTGTCTCAGTGGGTTAAAGCCTCTGCCTTCGGCTCAGGTCATGATCCAGGGTTCCTGGGATCGAACCCTAAATTGGGCTCTTCACTCAGTGGGGAGCCTGCTTCCTCCTCTCCCTCTGCCTGCCTCTTTGACTACTTGTGATCTCTGTCAAATTAAAAAAAAAAAGAAAAGAAAGAAAGAAAGAAAGAAAGAAAGAAAGAAAGAAAGAAAGAAAGAAAGAAATGGAAGCCAGGCTCAAGAGTTGAACGCATCAAAACGGCCTTTGGTGAGGCAGCATGGAGGGAATGTTCCATAGACCAGAAAGCAAGAGCAGTCTAGCACACACAACGGGAGCACGAGTGCCTTGCAAGATGTTGACCCCTGCTCTCTTCCCGTCATCTCCCCCAAGGGAAACCATAGCATTGAGGAGCTCACTGGTTTTTTTGTTTGTTCCCTATCTCTTTTCTGTCATGCCACAAGAGAAAGACCCCCTATCAGAACAGCCTGGAACACATGTTTGTGACGGCAGCTACGTCGGGAAGATCCTGGACACAAGTGACGGTGCATGTGAAGAGTTAAGACAAGAAAGAAAGCTCCTGTGGAAGAGAAGCACCCAGCCCACGGCAATGCTTTCAGGCATTGGAAAGGGAGGAGGCCCGGTGGAGAGCGCTGAGTTGTGGGAATCACAGGCTGTCCTTGTCGTCAAAGGAAAGAAGACCTACAAAGACATAACAACGCGTACAGCTGAAGCAGATGGGATCAGAGAATGTATGAATAATCAATATCTGGCAGAGGAGAGGATGAGATAGTGTCTAAGATAGAACATGCTTTGGAGAAAATGACAAGGAAATGCAGAGAAATGAAGAGCCCAGTGAAGCCATACACGGCAGCTCATCCGGAGGGCATAGTCAAGAAGGTAGAATGACGCAAGTCCAATGAATTTTAAAAATCATTACTGTCAGATAAGTTACAGAGTCTTTGAAAGTGAGGCAGCCTGAATTTATTGATGTTTATTAAACGGAGAGTAAGGCGATCGAAGCAGACACAATCCAGTTTCCATTTTAGGAATGCCCCTGGCAACGTCTAACCCCGAGTGGAAAGTGGGAAAGCCGAGAACCCCTGGAGAGAAACGGGAGTGGGTGAGTGCCGGGTGAAAACGAAGCATGGTTCCCATTTTCCAGACCAGATTAGAAAAGCAGCCTCACCCAGGGTGGTCAGGTCTGGCCAAGCTGAGCAGCGCTGATAAACCTCATGTATCTCTGAAAAGTTCTGGGCTCGGGGAGGGTTTACAATCAAGGGCAGAAAGGTCGTACGGTTGGTGCGGGCGGTTTCTCAGATACACTATCTAAGGAGGCAGGTCAGCCGTCATCACAGAGACAGACGGCAAGAGGTAATGAAAACGTGCCAGTGCCAAGAATGCCCAGGGACCGCGCTCCTTTCTTTGGCCCCGATTCTGCTTCTATGAACCTGTGTGTGTGTGTGTGTGTGTGTGTGTGTGTGTGTGAGTCTTCAAGCTACCCTCAAAGCAACTCAACACCAGCAACCAGGGCTGGACTTTGGAAGTCACCTGGTCTAATGTCTATTCCACAAGTGAAAAAAAAAAAAAAAGGAAAGAAAGATAAAAGAAAAACAGAACACGGAACACGGCCCGTCTTTGACAGAGAGGCCAGTGACAGGGCCATTTCCACAAGGTAAGAAGCAGCCCGTTCAGTAATGCCTCTTGTTTTCTCCAGTGTGTTCCCACTTTGTGACATTGCCACTTTTACTTCAGATCAATCAGTCTCACACGCAGCGCAGGGAGACAAAAGCTTCTGACCCACACAGGAAGGATGACTGCTTCGATGGGGGAGAGGTGTGGTCGCCGGCGTTCTCTTTGCTGACTCACTTGCACGTTCTGACTATACACATTCCAGAAAATGCCCCAGGCCCCAGATTTCCAGGTGAACCACCCTTTTCCCATTTCTCACTGGCCGCATGGACACTTTTGATTTGAACAAGGAGTGGTCCTTTGTACGTGAGGCAGGTTGGGCCCGCTCTCTGGTTTTCCTCTCGAGGATAAAGACGGTCTCCTTTAGACATTATTTCCATGGGGTGGTTTCCTTTTGCCATGATTTATCAATGGATTCCACAAGGGGAAGCTGAGCACATATGGGCAGGTTAAGATACTTTTAAAGAAACCAGAAACGTGCCCTGGGAGGAGCATGACAAAAAAGCCCCTCAAAGCCTTATGATATCTGCACAACTCTTCAACTAAGAGGTGAGAATAATGGTGTTTTTTTTTCTTTTTTTTTAATGTCTCAAAAGCCTCCCCTTATTAAAAATCTAGTAGGGATTAAAATTTCAATTAAATTTAAGCCCTAAGAGAAAAAGAAAGTTCTAGAATAGACTTGATAAAACCGTAGACCATGAATCTTGTGGATGTGGTCCTTCAATTAATAAAATCTTCTTTGGCAACACTCTTAATTGATTAATTGATTGAGTGATTGATTGATGAATATTTGCTCCTGCAAAAACATTCTTCTGAAAATTAAGCAGCTCACAAAATTAGGATCAGCCTCAGTCCTCCTTTTCCTATCACTGCTAAAACATCTTTATCCTACTTCTTACCTCAACCTTAAATAGAGTCAAGGCCTTCCAGAAGCAGAGACACAGAATTAAAATGAAGAGAGGAGGAAAAACATTATAATGTATTTGCGGTCATACTCTTCAATAAACCATGGTGTCATTTACCCAATTCTCTGTTGTCCAGGCTCAACACAAAGCCCTGAACCCACTGATTTCAATAATGCTTTTATGGGAAGGCTAGTTGATGCCCAGCTGGTAGCAGATTCAGAAAAGGAGTTCTGATTTAATGAACTTGCATGTTTCCTTAGGGCCCATTCGAATGCTAACAAGTAGTTAAATTCTTTCCCTATGCAACAAATCATTATTTTCTTCTTAAGGAGATTTTACTCTGGGTTGATGCAAGAAAGAAATTGGCCTGATCTTTTCATTTGCCAGTTAAATGCACCTTTTCCAGTAGAGAACGTGATTTGAGTCATCTCCAGTGAATTCTCACTGGCAACAAACATTTATAAAGGCATACTCTTATAACTCATTATGTCCATGTTTAAAAAGAATCTGAGATTAAATAATGCAATAGAAAATTCCTTTTGAAAAAACTTGCTAAGAACAGTTAAGGGTCATACACAACTCCATGCCATTTACTCAGATTATGCTAAGATACTGGATAAACACTTGGAGCCTTGATGATGATCTTAAATGTTTTAAATATAGAACTGAGGTCTTATGCATTTGCAATGCTTCCCAACATGTCCCGCTGCATATTCTGATCGGGAAGAACACAGATGTAGTTTGCAGAAAGGGTCACTTCTTATAACTAACAGGTTTCTCTTTTGTGTAAAGGGCTTGGTCATAGCTCATCTCCTACCTATGTGGGTACAAAGCAGAGTTTACAACTCTGCGATCTTTTTTACTCAAAAGTACCATAGACTGCCTGTCACTCTGTGAATAACCAATGAGTTACTTTCCCCAAGAAATTTACAGCTAAGGTCTTGTAAGTGTCCCTAGTGTGTAGAACAGGAGCTATTCAAAGCTAAAGCTTTAACAAAATGACTATTTCAGAAAACGGCAACAGTTATTCCTGACAAGGGGATGGCATTCTTTAATCAATTACAACCTCTGCTCTGTCTATGCTCAAATAATGCTTAGTGTTTACAGCCCACAATCTCATTTTTCACGTGTCCCCGAGGCTTCTATTTCTTCCTGTTATTTACTTTCTCTGCCACGTAAAGTGTCTTCGGGGATGTGTGCGGGTAGAAAGCCTTGCTTAAAGATTTTGGTGACACTTTAAAGATTCATCTGTTGCCTAGGTGGGAGGTAGTCATAGAAGAAAACCAGAATAAATCCTGTTTTTCTCTTGATAAAGTACAATTATGAAGATAAATGTTTGGTTATGCTCACTTGGTTGGAATTAGCTCCTCTTTCCTGGTAAGTTTCCATTTTTCTCAATCATCTTGGTTAGCTAACCTCTTTGGAAGTAGTGTTAACAATCCCGGAGTGTCCAGTCTCGCATCGCAGCGGTTTTTCAGCTTTGTGACAGGTCCCCCAGGACTGATTCTAGTTGGAAGGCATAGGGAGCATGTATGTGGATTCTGAGTGAAATCTTTTGGCAAGAGGGTATGGGTGAGGCTTTAAAAAGTCAGAGGAGGTATATGCCTGCCATAGGTTCTCTCTAAACTAGCTGGTACTTATCCCGGTCAATTATTTCTATCCCCTTCGTCATTCAGAATGATTCAGTTTGAACCGTATTCTTCCCTCGTCATCTAACTACTGAAAAATAACTGCTTCAGGGAATTAACTTAATATTTTTTTCCTTCCTCGTATATGTCTGCAATGTCACATCTTCAGTCCAATACTGTTCCTTTACTTTGACTTTTTAAATGGGGCTGATTTACTCTAAGGTTACTTTCTAGAGGGGTTGTCTTTACTAATTAATTTGGTTAATATGCAAATATATGGGATATAAAATCTTATTTTTCGGGTTTATTTCTCCACAGGAGTCAAATTTACCTTCAATCTCCAACTTCGTGTGAGATCTATGTTCCAAGATCTATCTAGAGCGAACACATTTGTTTTGTTGTTTATGGTTCTTAGGGAAAAAGTGGCTCCAAGGATTTTTCATCAAGAAGAACCTCCTGCTAATCTCTTTGTATGGAAGGTTAATTTATATAGAAAGGAAATACAATTCTGAGTGACTGATACATAGCCTCTTATTAAAATGCGAAGAACTATGGTAACTCTGGGAAATGAGAATTTGCTAATCCTCAGCATACAATTGAAACGGTATCATCTCCATAGTACAGTTTTGAAAAATAGGGTTCAGAAGATGAAAGTGGGGGGGCCTGGGTGGTATCTGCCTTTGGCTCAGGTCATGATCCCAGGGTCCTGGGATGGTGCCCCAAGTCAGGCTCCCTGCTCAGCCGAGAGCCTGCTTCTCTCTCTCCCTCTGCCTGCCACCCGCCATCATAGCCCCCTGCCCCTGATCTCTTTCTTGCTCTATCTCAAATAAATAGATAAAATCTAATATATGCATATATAATATATGCATATATTAGATTTTATCTATTTATTTGAGAAAAAATTTTTATATATATGTAAATTATATATATATATATATATATATATATATAAAATTTTTTTTTCCCAAAGAACAGATGAAGGGAAGAAAGAGGAGTAAGAACTGTAAGCAAGCTCCCTCTGACTCTGGAGTCAATTCTGCAAGGCCTTGATTCAGTACCACTCCAACTTTAAGTTGAAAATTCTTTGCTTAATAGATTTTCCAAATTGGAAATGTCTTGCAGCTTCATTTAATGCCAAGATAATTTTAGAGAATAGTACTATGTAAATCAGCAAATGAAAAATAATTGCAGAAACAACTACACGTGGAAACGCCAATTAGCCAATAAATTCACTTAATTATTCTTAATAGTTTCTTTTGCTCTTTAAGATGCTATTTAATACTTTAATGCTATTGTATGTGCATTGCATATTTTAAAACGTTTTATTTAAATGACGGCCTTATAGATCAACTAACAGTCCTATTCGTTTAAAAACAAATCCTGAATTACTTCACTTTCCAGTAGTACTGTTTGCAAAGTATTCTAATTACGTTGCATGTGACTGCCTAAGGAATGAATGATTGCTCCTTACAAAAATAAGAATGCAATGTGATTAATCCTAAATGGAGAGAATTGTATGGGCCCACTAGGCTTTGCCCTTTCCAGTAGTTTTTGCAGCTATGATTTGGAATTGACTAGATCTGTACTATCCCCTCCACTACCCACGCTACAAAGGGAAATGTGGACTGCAGTGGTCTTAAGATGGGCTTTTTGGCTGCAGAAGGATGCGGAGATAGCCACAGGGAACAGGAGATCATTACAGAACTTGACTCCCATTTCTACCTGGCTGTCTGCAACTGAGATAAACAGCTCCAGGCAATGGGGTTTGGAATCCCTGGGAAGGAGCTAAGAAGGCAGCAGGGGCAGAGAAGCCACCTAAGTGAGCAAGTACTGTCTTCACTCAACACCTACTTGCTGCCTTTTAATATACTCCCTTGGCATTTTGACTTAGATAACTAAGCCTGGCCTCTGCTTGGAACAAACTGCATTGATAGATCCACCATGTAAATGACCCCAGGCAGAAAGCAGTACCAAGAGGCAAACTCCTATTATGATCTTACTCAGACCCGAAGGGATGGCCGTAATTTATTGCCAAAATATTTTAATCAGTCACTAAATAGATCACTATGAACTTGCCGGGGTTATTCTAGGATTTGACAGGGCAATCCAGAATTTTACATTTTGGATAAATACAAAAAGTTTGAATACACAAATTAAACATAGTTAATGATTACAAAAAAGGCTATGATTTAAAAATATGTATTAAAGGGGTGGCTCAGTGGGTTAAAGCCTCTGCCTTCAGCTCAGGTCATGATCCCAGAGTCCTGGGATCGAGCCCAGCATCGGACTCTCAACTCAGCAGGGAGCCTGCTCCCCCCCCACACCTGCTTCTCTGCTTATTTATGATCTCTGTCAAATAAATAAATAAAATCCTTTTAAAAATATGCATTAAAATCAGTATTTCGAAATGTTTGTTTTGGGATGGCAGGATTTTTAGTGTTTCATTTTTCTCTTTGTGTATTTTCCAAGGTTATATACCAAGCATGCATATCTTTTACATTAGAAAAAACAGCGAACAGTCCAAACAATAGCAACACAGACTTTTCTTTGTATTAAAGAATGTCCTGAATGTTCCTTCCTTAAGCTACTTTTTCCTATTATATCCCCTTTCACAACAGAAATTAATATGTTAGTGTACACATCTGCGCATAGATACACATGGTTTCAACATTTTACGTTCCTGCTCACAGACTTTCAACGACTGCCCTGCACAGCCAGGAAATTCGCACACAATCTGGCCATGAACTCCTTAATGTTATGCGGATCCACGGCGAGTCTGATTTACACGTCCTGCCAATGAAAGAATTGGTACCGCTTATTTCGGTGTGTATCTACACATGACAGTGGAAGTTGGTTAAGGGGTTATTTTCACACAAGAAAACAATCGAGCCCTTTAAAATCCTTTCCAATCGCTTGTCTTCCCTGGAAACCGAAGGACCAGAATGCCATCATAATATTATGACTTCCAACGAAATATACAAAGGATGTAATCGAAGTGAATTGTATTTTGAAGATTCAGCCAGAAAGTGAAAGCCTACTTAGAAGATGTTAGATCTCTTCAGTTGTTAAATGGGAGGTTGAGGGGCTACAAGAGACTCATCCCCAATCTTCTGCGCTGAGAGAAAGTGAACTTGAGCAAGAAATGAGTGTGAAGAAACCAGTCCTCACCTAACTTCCAACTTTTCCCCAGCCTCTTTGGTGTGTTCACACTGCCATTGGCCCTATGTTTTTCTAGATATGTTACCATGGAGCAAAGTTTAGATCCATAAAGAAAGTGCTCCTTTACCTTGACCTGTTTTATTTGGGAAATTTTTGTGTGTGTAAAAAAGAAGTCATTGCATAGTTTGGAAAAACCTCACAAATAACTTGAAGTCTTATCAAATTTTAATCATCTTTGCTGAAAATTTTGTCTTAGGAACTACACTATCCCTGAATAATCATTTTTTTTTTCACTACAACAATCCAAGTAACATTTTATTTTATTTTTTATTTTTTAAAGATTTTATTTATTTATTTGACAGAGGGAGAGATCACAAGTAGACAGGGAGGCAGGCAGAGAGAGAGGAGGAAGCACAGTCCCTGCTGAGCAGAGAGCCCAATGCTGGGCTTGATCCCAGGACCCCGAGATCATGACCTGAGCCGAAGGCAGAGGCTTTAACCCCCAAGTAACATTTTAAATGATTTCAACACAACTGGTCGTTAAAGTGATGCTTAATGACAACAATAGCAAAGAAAGGATCGTAAATAACCCATTACTCTCAGAATGCTTAAAGAGTTCCTAAACATAGGTCTTCGTTTGGGAATGTTAAGATTTGTAGTGTTTGAGATACGTTTGAGACATAACACGATGTCGAACATAAATAAGGTTTCAGTTCCTATGGTCGCTATTTTGGAGACCAGCCCAGTTTCAGAGGAATACCGGCAGAATACCATTTCTTATTAGAAAACATAGCAGTTATGAGAAAAACAAAGAATTAAGGGTTTACAAAGAACTAGAAATGGTTCTTAAATGATCCAAGTCTACCCAGAGCCTCTGCCGGCAGTAATTGGATTTGGCTGACTAGTGCTGAGAGCAGAGCAAACAGATGTGAGGTGATCGAGCAGAACTGGCTCTTCTCAGTTTAAACTACCCATTATGGGAAGATAATGATGTGTGCAACTGGTAGTCACTGGAAACGCTTCCAATTCAGACCAAGTAATAAGACTAAGATGCTAATATATTTGATTCTACACAGGGTTGGAATCTAGTTGCTAAAAAGTTATTTTCAAACAATGATGGACCAGGTGTGCCTCAATAAATCAGATTTTTAGGACTTTTGGAGATAATTTAATGACGAGGTTTTTTTTTTTAATCCCTCTTATATAAATTATGACCAGACTCTAGTCTTCTCATAAATAAGATTGACAGCTCTTTGCAATCTGGCTACCAGAAACAGCCAGGATGCATTTTAAAAATCTTAAGTACTAGTTTGGAATATTCATGCAATTGATGAAAATGCCTTTTCCTAGAAATGGACTAAGTGGTGATGTCAAAGTTTAACATGTCTTAACTTTTTATTAAAATCACGTAAAATCACTGTCTGGGTATCCTGTGACTAGTATAACAAATTACTCCAAAGCGGGTGGCTTAAAACAACAGAAATGTTGAGCTGGTATCTGACCAAAAAAACAAAAACAAAAACAATAAACCAAACCAAATCCAGAACTGTATTGTTCTGGATGAGGCAGGACCACTTCACCTGAGCTCTAAGGGAAGGATCAGTCCCTTATCTCTAGTTTCTGGTGGCTGCTGGTATTCCTTGGCTTGCGATCATACTATCATTCCTTTTTATTCTGTCTTCACATCACCTTCACTTCTCTGTGTCTGTCTCTAAATTCTCTGTTTCTTTTATAAGGATACAAGTGATTGCATCTAGGGTCCCCTTGGGTAATCCAGGCTAAGGGTTTCCTCTTAAGTTCTGTAACGTAATCTCATCTTATGCCATATCAAGTAACACTCATAGGGTCCAGGGATTTGATATGGATGCCCTTTGGAAGGCCATTTTTGGGCCTTACCCCATTGTCCTCATTCCATTGTTCCTGAATATTTGTTAGAGTCACTCCAACTCAACATGCTCCTCAATGTCTCTCAACAGAGATACTGACAGATATACTGTCTTGGATTCCATTTAGTGTCTTATGTTGTACTATTCACCATTGGAATTCTGGCATTTTCATTTTTCAAGGATTTTAGTTGATGCTTGATTGTACTTGATGAGAAAGAAAGGAAGAATGAATGGAAGAGGGAAGGAGGGAAGAAGAGGAACAGGGGAGGGGGGAGAGATGGGGTGGGAGTATGGTGAGAAGGAAAGATACCAGTTGGCTATGCCGACTGAGACAACTGAATCAGATGTAGCGTGATAATCAGTCATGATTGTTGAGATATCCCAAACCACGATATGGGTTTTTGTTTTGTTTTCATTGGTTATGTATGTAGGGTCTATGAGGTATGGTTTTCTTCACATCAGCAACTACATAGTTCAAGTCACTGGCATTACCACCAGCAGAGAGGGCATCTATAAATGTAGTATTTGTAGTAAAATTCAGCCTAAGTGGAATAATCAGTTTTATTTAATCTTTTGGAAGGGTGGAATAGACTGATTTCTACTTGGTTGTCTTTTTTTTTTTTTTAAGAGTCTCTTGATTTATTTGACAGAAAGAGAGATCACAGCAGAGAGAGAGGAAGGGAAGCAGGCTCCCCGTTGAGCAGAGAGCCCAATGCAGGGCTTGATCTCAGGACCCTGAGATCATGACCTGAGCTGAAGGCAGAGGCTTAACCCACTGAGCCACCCAGGTGCCCCTCACTTGGTTGTCTTGCTCTGAGTTTTATTGATATTAATAAAATTAGTTTTAAGAAGATAATAAAAATTAGAAATTAAGTCTATTCATTTTTGTAGAGGGTTTGGAGGGGGGAGCAACGGTGTTCCCGCTCTGCCCCCCTCTTATAAGGCATGGATGCTGTTGCTGATATTTAAAACCTGGGATTGAATTGGTTATAACAGAGGATACCAATTTCTCTTAATCTGTAATGAAGAGCTGTCTCACTGAGAGCTTGTGCTATAAACGTCTGTAACGGGCGCTGCCAGGAAGCCTCTCGGTGACAGTGAATAGGTATGCTCATTTTCGACTTTATATTTTTCAATTGCTGTTTGCCTTAAATCATTTGCCATATAGGACCAAGAGCAGATACAAATTTAAGAAGAGCTGTTGACTTCAGAATTAATAGGCTCAAGAGATCACACTGATTCAGTCCCTTTATTTTAGACTTTATATATCTATATCAAGATGGTTTATAAACAGGGGCGCCTGGGTGGCTCAGTGGGTTAAGTGACTGCCTTCAGCTCAGGTCATGATCCCAGGGTCCTGGGATGGGGAGTCCTGCACCGGGCTCCTTGCTCAGTGCACAGCCTGCTTCTCCCTCTCTGTCCCTCCTCCCTGCTTGTGTGCTCTCTCTCTCTCTCTCTCGCTTTGCTCTCTCTCTCTCTCAAATAAATATATAAACTCTTTTTTAAAAAAAAGATGGTTTATAAGCAAGCAAGAATTAAAAGTCTTATCTATTTGATAGTCTATAAAAGCCTGAAGGTTCCAAGTCAGTCATTTCAAAGTGTGTGTCAGTAGAATACATAATGGTTAATTCTATATGTCAGCATGACTAGACCCAGATATCTGATCAAACACTATTCTGGGTATTTCTGTGAAGGGGTTTTTGGATGAGAATAACACAAGAGTGGGTGAGTAATGTAGAATGTTCTCCCTAAATCGATGGGCTTTGTGCCATCAGATGAAGACCTTCATAGAACAAAATGGCTGATCTCGCCGCCACCTCTCCCTGAGTAAGAGAGTATTCCTGCCTTGAATGGGGCCTCAGCTTTTTCTGCCTTCAAACCAAAACAGAAACACTGGCTCTTCTTGGGTGTAGAGCCAGCTACCCTTCAGACTTGAACTACACACCAGTTGTCCTGGGTCTCCAGATTGCCAACCCCAGATCCTGGAACTCGTCAGCCTCCATAACTGCATGAGCCAATTCCTGATAATAAACATATATCTACATCTATATCTACGTATCAATATCCACACGTATACATACATTTAATTCTGTTTCTCTGGAAAACTCTGACTAATTCAACGACACTTTGATGTTGCACCATGAAGTCAGGCAGAGTCTTGAGAGATAATCATAATTTAATTAGATCGCAACACAATATCCATAGAAGTAATGAGGATAAGAAGACTATTCAAAAACAAAACGAAAACACACAGAGAGAATAGAATGTTATAGTAAGCATAGTAATTCATCAATGAAAATGACTATTACGGTGGGTTGGGCTTCTGTGAGTTGGTATCAGATGTAGGAATCTAAATTCTTCAATGTCACTTCATGTGGGCACACGCACAGAGCCACTCACTGCAATAGTGGGCTCAGCGTGGGGGTGAGGTCCTCATTCAGGTGATTTTCTGTGCCTCAAGAGATCTCAGCATGCTGAGAAGGCAACAAATATAAGGGAAGAGCATTCCCATCATGCATAAAATGATATCATTGATTCCTGGATGGGTAAGCATCCTTTAGTCCTGGTCAGATTTAAAACTAAGAAGAGAAATATGTTTGTAAGAAACAAAACCCATAGTATCAAATAATTTTGCATTAAAGAGTCTGTATATTTGATATTTAATCTACTTGTGATATGAAGCTATTTTGGCCAATTAGAGTAACAGTAAATTGGAATTATGATTGCAATTTATAATGTGATGAGTAAATGATTTAGACTTGTAGTTTTAAGTTGAAATCTTATTAAAGTTGCATACAAATTTAAAACTTTAAAAGAACTTAACAATAATCATATTTCATATTTATAAGTATTTAATTGATGAGTTACTCACATATTCATGAGTATCTCATTTGTTAAGCCAGACAATTTAAAGTACTTAAGAGGAAATTAAATATATTAAATTTAGAATTAAAGCTTTAGCTATTTAAAAATGTTTAACTACATTTGAAAATGAGACAAAATCATTAATCAAAGTTCCCTTAAGAGCAATTTTTAAAGCCAGCTTGACTTATAAATAGGGTAATAAAGTTTGTAAGCTGAACTCAAACTTTTAAGTACAACTATGTTTTTGATTATGTAATTTCGATGGTGCCCTATCTAGTTTTAAAACCAAAGTTCCCTCTGACCAGTCTTGTCTTTGCATAATCATTGTCCTCATTTGCCCTTGACAATAATCCTGCAGTGTCCCGTTGTGGAGTTGGACAAACAACATGACTATTTTGGAGGAGCTGGAGAAGAAGTCAGGACCCGGTCCCCAGGACCAGCTGTGAGGTAGACTTGGTGAGAAGTCAGCTGGTCTCTTCCCGCCTAGGCTCTGAGCATACGCAGATCAGGAGTCCTTGGGGCACCTGGTTGGCTCAGTCAGTGGAGCAACAGACTCTTAATCTCAGAGTTGTAGGTTCAAACCCCAAGTTGGGTGTAGAGATTACTTAAAAAAAAAAAATCTTGAGAAAAAAAAAGGGAAATCCTTCATTCAGGGTTAATTAAAGGGTATCAGGGCAAGGACCCAGAGGACCACTACTTTCTGAGTATCTTACAAGAAGTCATTGATGACTAAGAAATCACTAAGTTAAAAAAGTATCAGTTTTTGTTATCTGAGGTACCATCAAGAGACAGAAAGGTAAAAGGAAATAATCTGTTACTCTTATTTCCAACAGAAATTCAGAGAATTCCAGGAGCTCTTCATAGGGAGCATGCTGGTAAATACAGTTAATCTGTCCTTGTAGTTAAGTTTGTGTAAGTGAAAATTTGAGAGTTAAGGCTAATCATCAAATATCACTATGAAGGATCTCAACTCAACATAAATAGAGATCTTTCACCTTTTCCTGTAGCTCTTCATGGAAGAAACAAAAACTGAGAGAGAAAAAGAAAGCAGGAAGTCACATTTTCCTTTATCTAGTGAGTGGTTCAAGCTCTTATTGGGGTTCTCCATTTTCCTAGTATGCTCACATCCTCGTACAGACTATTCAACCCTGTGGCTTTTGGGGCACCTCAGTGACTCTGTTAAGCAGCTGCCTTCGGCTCAGGTCATGATCCCACAGTCCTGGGATGGAGCCCTGCACCGGGCTCCTTGCTCTGTGGGGAGCCTGTTTCCCCCTCTCCCTCTGCCTGCTGCTTTCCCTGCTTGTGCTTCTCTCTCTCCATCAAATAAATAAATAAAATATTTAGAAGAGAAGAAGAAGAAGAAGAAGAAGAAGAAGAAGAAGAATCATCATCATCGTGGTTTTCAAAGACTTGCTGTGATTCAAAGATGGTGAGAGTATGTCAAATTAGCTTTGCCCAGTGAAGAGAGAGCAGAAATAGAAAGATGTGACAAAGTTACTTTTGTGGATGTGAAGGGATTAGGACACCTAGAATCAGGCTGTTCTCACCAATGCCATGAAAATCTCATTATTGAGTGCATAAGAAAACATGCTTTCCAAACTTAAATGAAACAAAACAATGAAGCCCTGTAAGTGGAATGTTCTTTTCCCGTCAAACTTAAGTCTTTATTTTAAGGATTTCTGAAACTTTATGTTAGGACAAAACAGCCATCTCAGTCATAAACATTTTTATCCCTCAACAAATCCTTCTCCAAAATAATGAAATAGCTCTGAGAATTACAGAACTTACTGAAAATCAGCAGCATTTATATGGATATTGTAGCCATTATGTACCCCCTCCCCCAAACTGGTAATCACTCTTACTATTGATGGCATTAACAATTTTTTTCTAAATGGCAGGCTGAGGTTAGGAATACATTCTATTTGTCTGTCTGTCCAACTTGTTTGCCCTAGGTAGAACACTCATTTTGGAATCAACCATTCAGTGGTATCTGCATTCATTGAAAATGGCAGTGCATTCTTTGTTCCTAGTGTTGGTTCCAATCACCGGTAGATGGGCATGAGCTAGCCAGAAGATGTGAACCACAAATACATGTACGGTTAGTGAGATACACGTATAATATTTATTCAGGACATGCAAATATATACACTTATATGTATAGAATATATGTGCACTATGTACAGATATATATCTTTTCCTATATAGTTCAAATGTAATTTAATTTGGGGCAGATTAATTTTCTTTCCTAGGTTGTCAGATCTAAGTGGGTATGGGATCCGTATCTGATAAAAAATGAAATTAGCCCAGAAATAAGGAACTGACGAAAAGCAAACAAATTAAACAGCACTAAAAGGAACATACTAGTCTCTAAAGGAGAAGAGAACCAGCTTCCGTGGTAGAGTGTGGTGCATTGGATTCTTTGACAAGAAGCCTTTTTTTTTTTTTTTTTTTTTTTTCTGAATGACCCACTTTTTCTTCCATGTCCAGAGGATTGCTGTGTTCTGAGTTTCCTGGTTCCCTGTACAGGTACAGCTGGTAAATGGCTGCCAGATACATCCAGGTGCTGTAAGCCCACACATCTAGCACAGGAGCATTTGGGGAGACTTGGGGAGGATAGACAGAGCAATGCAACTACAGTCTCTTTGGAGGGCAGCGGATTGAGGACAGATGTCTCATCTTTAAGAAATGTTCTCTAGGTCACCATGACTGAAACCAGTTAGAGTAGAAGGCAAATCCCCAAACTTCCTTAACCCTGTGGTAACTTAATGACAAGTGTCCCCTCCCTATATCCATGCCCCCCATAAGGGAACTTTGCAGCCCCTTCCCCTGCCCATCCCCGAGAGGTGGGGTCCACTTCCCCCGCTCTTAAATGTGGGCTCCCTTTGTAGCCTGGCTCACTTCTGTGCCTGCTTCCTCCCTCTCTCAGAACCTTGCCTCCATCATGGGAACAAACCCAGGCCAGTCTGCAGGACAATGAGGGGCCCAGGGACCAGAGTGACAGCCAGGCAGCACATCCAGTCCCCTGGCTGAGCCGCCAGCTGACTGCTGAGGTGTGGGAGAGCTCATCAAAGATCAGGGAAGCCTGGACCAGATCAGCAGAACCAAGCTGCTGACAGATAAGCTATTGAGGAAGAATAAACGCTCGGTATCAAAGCCACCAGCCTTTGAGGGCTGTGTTGTATAGCCGTATCCAACGAATCCAACTCACTAGCCAACGGAAATTCCAAGATGCCTTCGCTGAGTGCACGCACCTGTTCACCTCCATTTTTCCCTCCACCTATAACATGCAGAAAGACCTCCCCAAACTACCGATGGCCTGACGTGGTATCCCTACGACCGAAGCAGGGACAGCCTTCTGCTGGGACAAGTCCGCAGGCTTCCCAGTGCGCTTCTGGCGACCTCAGGAGCTTTCATATTCCAGAAGAACTTCCGGCTCAGCCAACAGTGCTCCTGCATGTGTCTGTAGTCAATCAACTCGCCCTTTTTTCACTTCATTGAACTTAAAGAGCAGTTCAGAAGCCACTCCTGCCTACAACCATAGCAATAAACCAGACAGCTTTCTGGTTCACAGTAGAAACTCTCTTTCTAGGAAGATAACACGGTAACGGTAAAACACGTAGAGCCAGCCGTTCAGAACCTGGCCAGGAAGACTCGAGCATACCCAGGAAACAGAAATCGGCACCCCCTACCCCAGGTAGACAGGAAACCGACGATAACTTATAGCTCCCTGATCTTAGCCCACCCTGGAGATAACATGCTTTGTGATGTTGCCCTGCCTCATGTAGGGAAAAGAGCACTGGACTGGAAGTCAAGAGGTGTGTTTCTGTCCCCGTGCTCTGCCTTGTGCTGGTGTAACCGGCCGCGTCTCCCAGATGCTTTAATACAAGATCACAGCTGAGGATCCTTCTGATCGCCTAATTTCATGCTTTCCCCATGCTATCTGCATTTTTTGGTTTCTATCTCTGAATGAGTGTGCAGAATTCAACACGATGTAGTGGGAAGACATCTGCTCGGAGAGTCCTGAGTCCTGCCTCTGCCACCGGCGCATGGTGGTCAGTTTGTTCCACTGTCAAATGGGTCGTTCATTTGGCCTAATGATCTCTAAGGTCCTTTCCAGCTTAGAATGCCTGATTTAATAATGATCCAAGGATATATGTTTTGAAACCTGATTTCTAAAAAGAGATTCCAACAAAGACTTTGGCATGCAGAGACTGAACCGTATTCAGGCAGTTATGTCACAGAGCCAGAGGTAAGGCAGTATTTTTGATTTCTGATAAGGAGGACCAGTGGGCTGTTATTTGGGGAAGTGCTTCTGATGGAAGAGAAAGGTCATCTGCCATCAAAACTGAGTGTTTTCTCTACTGTGATACTTGTGCAACATTGTGTTATGCCCCAGGAAGTTCTGGGAAGCTTGGCATTTACTATGGACATAAAATGGCACAAGAGATGCCCAGAAAATGCTTTTGGGTCAGACTGACCCTCAAATATAAGGTCCTCCACACAGTCTCTGTAACACAGAGACAGAAGAGACCAATTTTCAGGACCTCCTCACTTCCCAGAAGATAAGACCTAGATGATCTGTGATGGAAGGTTTTCTGAGCATGGATTTGGAGAACCCCTGTTGGATGTGTTCCCAAGGGCTGACTATATTCACTCGAACTCACAGTATTTCAAAAAGTGTGATGGAAAGTCAGCATTTGATGAGGTAGTAATATTACAATGACATATTAGAATATATAGGCATGGCCAGACTCTGGAGAAACTCTACCAGACACAAAAGTTGGCTCTGTCCTCCTCCACGCCCCCATCTGCCATGCCTACTCTTTCTTTCAAAACCCTCTCAATCTTCTTATGGTTCAGACTCCCTTGCATTGGGCCCCACATGTATTTTACTACACGGTTGGGTTGCATTCCATGCTGGCTTTGGGATAATTTTTACCCACGTTCTTTAAACAAACAAAAAGCTTACTTGTTCTTTACCCTGATGAATTTATCTCTACCTTGTTTTTGGTGACAACTGAAATAATGGATGAATCCCCTTCATGTTAATGAGTTTATGTGTTAGACATAACATATAATCCCCTAATCCCAATAGGAGAAATTTAGGACAGCCTTGCCTCCTGAAGGAATTCATAAAGGATGGGGGAAAACAAAGTCCAGATATCTTTAACATCATCAATTATAAAGCAATACAAATTAAAACAACACAGTGCCATTTTTCACTTATCAGATTGACAAAGAAAGTAAGCCTTGATGCTGGTAAGGGTGTCATGTAATACTAGAGATTGGCATAAGAATTTGGAATTATGTACCAGGAACTTTTTTTTTTTTTAAGATTTTTATTTATTTATTTGACAGAGATCACAAGTAGGCAGAGACACAGGCAGAGAGAGTGATGGGGAAGCAGGCTCCCTGGTGAGCAGAGAGCCCAATGTGGGACTCAATCCCAGGACCCTGGGATCACAACCTGAGCCGAAGGCAGAGGCCTTAACCCACTGAGCCACCCAGGTGCCCCAATACCAGGAACTTTTAAGTAAAAGTTCAAATGCCCTTTGGCTTATTATTCCTTTCAGTACTCAACCCTAAAATCATATTGGAGATAAGGACAGAGATTGGTATAGTATGTCTTGAACACATTACTTATGACCAAAACCACATACATTTACTGTGAAATGTATTTCTTGGTAATGGCATTTTATAGAACCATCACAAATTATGCTTTTTAATATTATGTTAAACAAAACTAAATAATACATAAATCTGTATATATGACATTTTCTCACATGACCTACTTAAAAAATAAAACGGGGATAAGAATTTTAATAAAGATTTTCCTAGATTAATACATTGGAAGATGGTTTTAGTTTTCTCCTTTAACCTTTTCTTTATCTGCCCATTTAAAAAATAATGAATATAAATTATTCTTATAATCAGAAATAAAATTCCTTGAAAAATCACAATAAAAGCAAAGAAAGTCTTTAAAGCCCAAGTGGATTAGATCTTTAAGAGCCAATGAACCTGTTGGAGATCCTTCCATCCCAGGATGTGTGACCTGACTTTCCCACTCACATACCCTACACAAGACCAAGAGCCTGAAAGCTGCTTCCATGATTTGGTGAGGCCGAAGAGAACAGCGGCCCTGAGCAAGGCACCTACCCTCCTGCCTCCCACCCCTTCATCAGAAGCAATTAGAGAAAATTAGCTCTCCACACAAGGAAGCCAACTGCATGGTTGGCCAGCAGGAACCACCGCGGGATGGAAAGC
The DNA here is from genome assembly GCF_022355385.1 of Mustela nigripes. Lineage (NCBI taxonomy): Eukaryota > Metazoa > Chordata > Mammalia > Carnivora > Mustelidae > Mustela > Mustela nigripes. Next base: position 28,598,392 of record NC_081574.1, on the reverse strand, counting down.
ACATCCCACAGGCACTCTGAACCCCTTATTGAAGGGGATGGTAAATCTGGCCTAATGACTGTGCATGCCCCTCCTATTGGCTCTCAGCCAGTCAAGTAAATTGCTTCTTTGGAAACCTACAGAGGGTGAGACAGAGAAAACTTCCTATCTAGCCAAGGCCCTGGTTTGACATTGGGCATAGGACCATCTTTATGGGGTCCTGTGCCCAGTTACATCCATCTCGAACTTTGCAAGACTTTGAAAATTCCTCAAGCCTTGATTATCCCTAAACACTATCAACTGCAAAGTCATGTCATTGAATTCCTTGTGTGCTGGCCTTTGAAAGTGGGACAGTTTGCAAGCAGGGACATTGTTTATCTTCACTTGCACCTTCAAGTTTCAGGATATCCTTATCCCAGTGCTCATTTACCTAAGCTTTCATACCTGAAAGTGATGAATTTCAGATTTTCATATCTGAAAGTGAAGACTTCCCGGTCACGTGCAGAAGTGTTCATATTAAATTTTTTCATTGTGATAAAATACACACAAAAATTTTCATCTTGATCATTTTTAAGTGTGTAGTGCAGTGGCATTAAAAACACTCCTATCTTTCTGCAACCATCACCACTATCCATCCTCCAAACTTCTCCATCTTCCCAAACTAAGTCGTCATACACATGAAACTATAATTCTGTGTACCCCCCCACTGCAGCTCCTGGGAACCATCATTCTACTTTTTGTTGCTATGAATTGACCTATCCTAGGTTCCCCATGGAAATGGAATTATATAGTACTTGCCCTTTGGTGTCCGGCTTATTTCACTTAGCATCATATTTTCAAGTTGAACCCAAATTTTAAACTAACGAAATCTCTAAGCTGAATAAGCCATCAGGTTAAGTAATTCTGACGTATTTCCAGTTTCTTGCATTTTACTTTTCAAAGGTGTCTTTTTTTTTTTTTTTTTTAAGATTTTATTTATTTGACAGACAGAGATCACAAGTAGGCAGAGAGGCAGGCAGAGAGAGAGAAGGAAGCAGGCTCTCTGCC
>NC_081574.1:28572821-28597266 GCF_022355385.1 Mustela nigripes | reverse complement strand
AGACAGAGATCACAAGTAGGCAGAGAGGCAGGCAGAGAGAGAGAAGGAAGCAGGCTCCCTGACAGGCAGAGAGCCTGATGTGGGACTCCATCCCAGGATGCTGAGATCATGACCTGAGCCAAAGGCAGAGGCTTTAACCGACTGAGCCACTGAGGCACCCCTCAAAGGTGTCTTTTGACCAGGGCTGCTCTTTTGAACAGCCAGAGTCCTACGAGGTTGGACAGTTTCTCTCACCGAGTGTGTGTGTGTTTACCCTGCCAACGGAAGTAGCAGGCAGAATTTAGATAACCACTTGGTGGGGATATTGCAGAAGTTTGAATGAGATGAGCTTAAATCTCCCATTCTACTCTTACAACCTTGTGACTTTTACAAACGCTCTTGCTTGTTCATTCACTTATTCATCAGGGGAGTCTGTCAGCATTTTCTGAGTCCCTGCTGCATGTAAATGACGGAAGTTGATGTAATGTGGTGACTGATGATATTGACTTGGCTGCCGACCTCCGCCATAGAGTCAGGAACTTGGGCACTGCCCGGACAGACTAACTTTTGCTCTCAATCAGCTGGCACTGGCGAGTAGATACGAGGAGGGCTGCCAGTTACCTACATGGCTGAGTGGAGACTTTGGCTTCTGATAGAGGTTCCTTGCTTATGCTATTCTATATATCAGCCAGGAAAACACGTCAGGCTCCAATGCCAATCTGGGTGCTGAGGATTCCTACAGAAAACTGGTATTACCTAGAATATGATCTAGAAATACCAAGAACTTTTGGAATTTGAATAGGAGTGCACAAATTATTTCTCTGCCACCGATTAACACTGTGATCTGGGGCAAGTCACTTAAACTTTCTGAGCCTCAATTTTCATCAGGAAAATGGGAATAATAAATACCAATGCCACAGACCTCTTGTAGGAATAAAATGACTTAGTGCATAAAAAGTGACTTGCATAGGGGTTCATACATAGAAGCCATTAAAATGTAGGGCCTTGTTCAGAGTCTTCCTCAAAGATACCTGTCTTCACAATTCACACACAGCTCTGCCACAGGCCAGGCCTATTCCTGCAAGCACTGAAATCAAGTTGGGGCACCTCCCTGGCTCCTTTAGGATTGCTGATGGGGGACAGGCAAAGTCAGCTTCAGAAAGGCCATCATGTTAGTGTGACAGAGAGAACTGTCACTTTATCCATCAGCATAATAAACTTGAAAGTGTAAAAAGAGGTTAAATCCAAAAAAAGCACCTTCTCATGGGAATTGGGAATCAGATCTGAGTATTTCTCAGGCTGGCGGATGTAATGACGCAGAACGGGGTCTTCGAGTCCCAGGACCATGGACTTCAGTGGCCACCTGCTCCGGGGAGGACAGCAAGGGGCAGGCTGGTCCAAGGAGGGACTCTTATAACCCCAGGAAGCAGGGTAGAGCTTGGCCACTCACAGAGAGCAGTCGCTGTCTGGGCAAAACCTACCCGTGAAAGCCAGTGGAAGGGAGACAGGCTGTTCCAGTAAAGGAAAGGGAGTGGCTCTGAGTGGTCTGTGGGGATGTGCCCACACATGGGGTTCTTCCTGACCAAAGCTTGTGGTAAGTCCACTCATGCAGCAGGCAGAGTGGCAAATGCTGACAGGCTTTCTGAGAATGGCGGGGTGTTTGTCTTCAACATCCCCAAATGGAAATTATGTCACTAATTAGAAACGATGCCCACAAGACCATGTCTGGAACAGGTCTGGGTTTTCAAAAGCGAGCATGAGTAGGGAGTGAACTCTGGTTCCTCACTTTTTGCTTTAAGTGGGGTTTGAGATGCATTTTATTTTATTTTTTAAAAGTTTTTATTTATTTATTTATTTGATAGAGATCACAAGCAGGCAGAGAGGCAGGCAGAGAGAAAGGAGGAAGCAGGCTCCCCAGTAAGCAGAGAGCCCGATGCAGGGCTCGATCCCAGGACCCTGGGATCATGACCTGAGCTGAAGGCAGAGGCTTTAACCCACTGAGCCACCCAGGTGCCCCTTGAGTTGCATTTTAAACACACACACAATAGTGCTATCTTTTATTTTTGGTCTTGTTTTCTTGAATAATTGGTTTTTCTCAATTTGTTCCTAAATATTTTTATCATCTACCTTTTCATTAATTTTTTTCCTACAACTTAATAGTCAAGCTGTTGTTTCTGTTTATGTATTAGAACCTCTGCCCCCCCTTCTCACGACAATGGGGAAGGTTCATACATATTCATTCTTCTCTATTATTGATTGCCATGATAAATATTAATCCAGGCCCTCTGAGGAGCAGATTCTTAAGTCGGATAAAATGCACAAGGATTTTTATTAGGGAAATGTCTTAAGAGAAAATATTGAGGGAACTGGGAAAGGCTGGAGGAGCCTCTGGACTGAGATGTTAGTCTGACCCTGGCCGAGGGAGGAGGGGAGGCAGGAGGTTAGGCCCAAGTGTCTTAGATGCTGTGCTGGGGAGGTAAGGCTTGGGTAGGATGTGGGGGTCACTGGCTGGGGGCAGCCTCTGGGAAGGGCGACGGCCGAGGGCAAATGCTGTGACAGAGTCCAGAGCACACATTTTGGGTTGATAGATTACATGCTCTGTAGTTGGAAGTCTTATGGTTACTAGAGTAGGAGGGCTTCTCAAATTTGGCACTAGGACTGGAGAACTCTGTGGCGGCAGCTGTCCTGTGCATAGAGGAAAATTAGCAGCATCTCTGGCTCCTACCCACGAGCTACCGAAGCACCCTCCCCAGTCCTGACAATCGAAATGTCTACAAGTACGGTCAAATGTCCGTTAGGGGTCAAAATCACTTCTAGTCGAAAAACACTAGACTAGGGGAATCTAAGTAAAATTTGGAAAAATTCTCAGGGATATTATAAAACCAGAGGGAAGGGTAAAATATAAATGTTTTGAATTAGATGATTATTGAGAAAAAATACTCAGCTAGGGAATTTCAGGTAAGCAAGACTCCCCCACTAGAATCACCCACCACTGCTTGGATATTAGCTTAGTTTCTTGTCGTGAGATGAACTTAGAGTCAAATGTCTTACCTACAAGATGGGATCGGGAGGGAGACAAACCATAAGAGACTCTTAATCTCACAAAACAAACTGAGGGTTGCTGGGGGGAGGGGCTTAGGGAGAGGGTGGCTGGGGTTCTGGACACTGGGGAGGGTATGTGCTATGATGAGTGCTGTGAAGTATGTAAACCTGGTGATTCACAGACCTGTACCCCTGGGGCTAATAATACATTATATGTCAATAAAAAAATTTTAAAAATGTCTTATCCTAAGCTTAAAGATGCAAAAACAAAGTTGAAAAAATTAAATAGTCGCCTTTCTAGTTCAATGTGTTACACTGTAAGGTGAGCGCATGCCATGCTGACTTTTTCGGAGAGGGATAAAAATACCTCATCTGAGGTAGGTATGGACATGACAAGGACAGGATACGGTGATCTTACCTTTAACTCACAAGTAACACATGTGTCAGGAACAGAAATTAAATTCAGGAACAAGGCAGATGAGATCTCAGAATCAAGCATCTCAGCCTTGATCTTCACGAAATCATCTAACAGCCTTTGACCTGTGGCTTCTATAAGGTCACAGGTTAACATCTGATAGGGGCCTTCACCTGGAGGGCATGGCCGATCCCCACATCCCCTTGAGGTGGCCCTGGGTGGCCACCTGAGCGTGCGCCGGGTCCCAACACAGCTGTTTCTCACCTGGACCTCTCAACCCATGCCCCCTCCCCCCCTCCACTGACCCACACATACACACGGCAGCCAGAGTGGCTTCTCTGAAATAAGTCAGACTCTCCTTACCCCCCACCCTTTTTTTTTTTAATTTATTAATTTGACACAGAGAAAGAGAGACCACAAGTAGGTAGAGAGGCAGGTGTTGGGTGTGGGGGGGGAAGCAGGCTCCCTGCTGAGCAGAGAGCCCGATGTGGGGCTTGATCCCAGGACTCTGAGACCATGACCTGAGCCGAAGGCAGAGGCTTTAACCCACTGAGCCACCCAGCGCCCCTCTCCTTCCCTTTTACTTAAAAGCTTCCAAGCCTTCCCAGTTCCTCCTAGTGAAGACAGAATTCTTACTGTGGCCGAGAAGGCCCACATCCTCGCTACCCTTAGCTTGGTTTGGAGGCCAGTGGCGGCGGCGGCAAGGACATCAGCGTGGAGTGTGCTAGAAAACCCCTCTCAGGGCCTGAATCACGGCCAGCACTTGAACAAGCTCCTCGGAGGACTGGTACCAACAGTGGGTTGGAGAAGCTCCGTTCTCATGCTCTGACCCGCTGTAACCTCTCTCACCTTCTCTCCCTGCCCTCTCCCCTGGCCCCATCTTCCCTAGCTATTTTGGGGCTCTTGGGGACATTGAGCCTGCCAGCCATGATCCAGCCTCAGCCTTCTGCTCTCTCACTTCCTTCGGGTGCCTGCTCGGATGTCACCTGGCTTGGAGGGCTCTCCGGATGTAGCTAAGGCCCTTCGGAGCTCCCCACCCTGCTCTTCCCAGGGCCGCCTTTAATCCAGCACACTCGTCTCCACTTGCCATGGTCTATTCTGACACATCCCCTATTGTCTATCTCCAGGTCCACAAGAGCAGGGACTTCAGGTGTATTTTGCTCACTGCTGGAGCCCCAGACCCCGAAGCAGTGCTAGCAGCACGATGGGCTATTAATACATAATCGTGGACAGAACAAGTCCCTGAATCATGCACTCTCACAGGACTGAACCCCTGGAAACCGAGAAGGCTCCGCAGGGCTGCTTCTGATCGCCTCGCGCTGGCCTGGCTGCCTTGTCCGATGTGGTACGACACTGTCTTCAAACAGGCCAGAAATGGACTGGGACCCAAGGCAAGTCTCTGGCTGCGGGGCAGATTTTTCTGCTCAGTAGGATAAGCCAGATCAAGCGGAGGAAATGGGGAATCAAGCACGGAGCTGCCGCTCCCCTTCTGGCACATGGGACCATCAGCCTGTGCATTTCATTTAGACGATGTTTTTTTGGAAAGAGAAATGGCCAACGTTTCCAAAATGTACGTGATTTTTTTTTTCTTTCCCAGAGAAAGATGAATCTTTACTTTTTCTAAAAAGTAACCTGTTTATACGTTTGCTGGAGGATTTGTCTGGGAAAAAATTAAAATAGGAGAACTTGATTTGACACATCTGGAGCAGATGGGCATGTTTTGTTTGGCTTCCTGTCGATGTTTAAATTGGGGTTAAGATGGGGAAGATGGTAAAACTGTCTGAAGACTCAGGTGGCTGGGAAAAGACTAGCACAGAATGTTTGGGGGGGGGGGGGGAAGAAGCCAAATAAAATGTTATCAGGCTGACTCACTGAAAGTCTTTCACTCTCTTGCACAGTCAAAGCTACATTTTTTTTTTTAAGATTTTATTTATTCATCAGAGAGAGAGAGGGAGCACAGGCAGACAGAGTGGCAGGCAGAGGCAGAGGGAGAAGCAGGCTCCCTGCCGAGCAAGGAGCCCGATGCGGGACTCGATCCCAGGACGCCGGGATCATGACCTGAGCCAAAGGCAGCTGCTTAACCAACTAAGCCACCCAGGCGTCCCTCAAAGCTACATTTTAAATGTTAATAGGAAAAAAGAAACTAAGGCACAAGAACAAAACTATGAGTGTTTAGGGTTGAAGCACATTTCATGTATATGAACATTTTGCTCCCATCTATTCTTGGGTCTCCCGAAGCCTAAGACAGTAGAGCCTGGAGAACCACTAGAGAGAAGAAAACCTTCTCCCACCCCCTCGATACTCTCCTTAACTTCTCAATTCATTCATTCATTCTTTCTTTCTTTCTTTCTCTCTCTCATCTATTTTTTAAAGATTTTATTTATTTATTTGACAGAGAGAGAGATCACTAGTAGGCAGAGAGGTGGGCAGAGAGAGAGGCGTAAGCAGGCTCCCCACGGAGCAGAGAGCCCGATGCGGGGCTCGATCCCAGGACCGTGAGATCATGACCCGAGCCCAAGGCAGAGGCTTAACCCACTGAGCCACCCAGGAGCCCCTCTTTCTTTCATATTTTATTTATATATTTATTTGACACAGAGAGAGAGAGAGAGAGAGCAAGAGCAGGAAACATAAGCAGGGGGAATGGGAGAGGGAGAGGCAAGGTTCCCGCCAAGCAGGGAGCCCGATGTGGGGCTCGATCCCAGGACCCTGAGATCATGACCAGAGCGGAAGGCAGATGCCTCACTGACTGAGCCACCCAGGTGCCCCTTCACCTCTCAATTTCAATAAAAACTCTTCCCGGGAAGTGTGGGTCAGTTGCAGATGCAGCCAGGGACAAGGGGAAGTTGCGAGTGGGATAGAGACACAGCAGCTGTGAAAATTTTGGAGCTACATGGAATAGAACTGTATGGTGAGGAGAGGGTGTGGGAGCCAGTAGGATGCTCTTGGATGCCTGCATATCCTTAGTGGCTGAAGCACAAACAGATTATCTAGTGACCCCCATCACTGTCTTCATTCCTGTGTCCTGGTTTCCCGCCTGGGATTGATTTTCTTTTCCTTCCCCTCCTCCCCCAACCCTCCCACTCCCCCACACTCAGCTTTATTATTTTTTTTTCCAGCAATATAAACAAATTGTAGGCATTTTCTGTTCAACTGTAAGGAATATTTGTTTAAAAAAAAAAAGGAAACATTGCATGAGCACAGGGCGTGGTGCATAAACAATGAATATTGGAACACTGAAAAAATATATTTTTTTAAAAAAGCAGAAATTGATATACCACTTTAATGGGTAAAAAGTTTTTAAATTAATTAATTAATTAATTAAGTGGAAACAAAGACACGAATCCCCTCAGTTTCTGGAGGAACAATGCTTAATTTTCACACACCAGGTTACCAGGAATGGGCACCGTTCTGGGGAGAGGAGATCATTTTGGATAGAAACTGTGGATCACCTCTCACATATTAGAAAAATGCCAATGGGAACAAATTTACTAGCCAACAATTCCAACACAATTCTGTTAGTAACTTTGAAAAAACATCAGTCTTTAAAAATGTTTCTCATTTCAGGTTTCCAACCGACCACAAACTACTTAAAAAGCAATATTCTCATAATTACCCATTTTTAGGAATAAACTGCAATGATTAGGAATTCCAATTCAATCGATATTGCATCTCAAGATGCTGCTTTTTGAAAAATGTATCCAGTGATTCTATTGTAGCACCTGATTTTTAAATCCCTCAAATCTTGCTTTAATTAAGCACCAAACAAACAAAAGTAACAGTTCTCTGCAATTATGCAAGAATATTTCTGCAGTTTACTTACTCTACCCCCACCTTAAAATCTGCTTTCTGCTTTGTTTTTTAATATTAAATGATTTTTCTGGTAACACAAGTAATAATAAGTAAGTCCTGAGGGTTTACAAATAAAGGAAGTGGTACCTTTCTGCCTTTCTTTGGAAGATAACCTGGCATTTTTTTTTTTCTTTTCCGATTGTTTTTGTGCCAGAAACAATAGCTGCACGTATTCCAAAAGTTAGGAGGGGTTGGGAATCTCATCGTATTTTTAAATTGCTTCCAAACACTTTAAATGATGAATTTTTGGACAAGAAAAGACAGAAAGAAAAACAAACCTCCATCTGCCCCACAACCACAAAGCACATATGCAACTCATAGCACAGGGTGTGTGCACAAATATATAAGAGTGGAAATTAGCCACAAGTGGGCTGATAACACGCTTAGCCCAACGGTTCATCATCCTGCCTCTACACATTCTCTTTTCGGACTTTGGCAAATTTGTGGAGAAACGAACACAAATTCAGCCAACTACTTCTGGACTCTATCAACAGGTTCATTATTTTGTCAATCAAAATGCAACTCTTCAGCCCTCTGACCTTTAAAAACATATTCCTTTCAATTGAAAATGTGCTTATCAACCTTTTCTCCCACCAAATAATTTGATAAAAGTCCCAATAGGTGTTTCTGGTTTGGACCAAGGAAATACTGATTTATTTTACTGGAATCCACAAATATGTTGGGACTGATCTCTAAGATAGCAGTTGCCCGGGGAGCCACAGTCCAAAAGGTGTACTGACATTTTGATCAATAATGCATGACCCCCCTAGGATACAGAGGCAAGGTGACCTGTAGGCCAGTTTATGAGGTAGGAGTAGGCCTTCCGTGAATGCTCATCACCCCTTCTCTGAGCCCCGTGTCTGCAGCAACCCAGAACCTCCCTCTCTAGGTCCACGGCAGTCTTCTAAACTAAGTGTGCTCTGAGCCATCTCCTTCACCAACCTCAACTGGAAAGGTGCCGGTCTGTGAGTCATTCTCTCAGGGTCCTACTTTCTGACATTGGGCAAGGTAACAGATGCTACCAAAAATGTTCCTGGCTAGTATTCAGTCCATAGGTCCCTATTCCAGGAAGAACTGGAGTTTAACCTGAGAACCTGAAAACACAATGCTCTAAGTTGCATGAATGAACAGATGAAGTTTCTTGCTGACACTGACTTCCCAAGGCAGGCTAATGGGGAAAAATAGCCCTTTCCACAATAATGGGGAGGAAAAGCCCTTTAAATGGTATGACTTCCTGGACTGCTTCTGTGACCAGTTAATTTGCTAGAGGGAGGTCATGCTGTGTGCATGAAACCTGTTCTGAAAATGCACGCTAGGCATTCATTGTCTCACAACCCTAGACCTTAGGTTGGTTTCAGAAAGTTCCTAGGACCCCAGGAACATGAACGTAGGCTAGAGCACACATAAAGACTTACACTGACCAATTCCCTATCCCGAAGTAGCCTTCAGTCCTTGGGAGCAGACCTAGTGGTGAGTCTGCTCCAAGGTCCATAGTACAGGAGATATATCTGCAAGAGCCTCTGGGCTGTGGACACATGAGTGGAGGGGGGGGATTCACGAGGCTCATCCTGATAGTGTGAAATTCCAGCAAATCAGGGACCACTTGTCCACATTTAAACAGAAGAATGGAAGACTTACCATGAGTATGATAACATGCTTTATGGGAGATTTTATGTGGGCACAAAGGGAGTGTTTTCTCCTAATAAAGAATTTACCCCACTTTGGGGATTTACGTAGTTTTTAGCACCCAGTGCCTTCTCTTCTGTGTCTGCCCCTCATCCCAATCTCCCTATCATTGGGCCACACCGCAAATCTTGCCAATTCCATTTCTTAAGTCATGCTTAAAATAATATATAGTTAACTGTGTTTGAAATGCTTGATGAAGCTGCTCCTAACTAGACAGGGTTTGATATAAAACTTAAATCTCTTCTTTCTCCTTTGCTTTGGTTTTCTGACTTTCGGGAAGAATGTTCCAGCCTATGGTAAATACAGTCACACAATTTCTGGCAACTTCTCTGATTTAGGAAGACCTAGGGCTGGGGCAAAGCTGAAAAGAAAAAGAAAAAAAAAATCGAGGAGAGGTAGAAGGGTACAAGGTTTAAGTAAAAGGGGCAAAGAAGTTCTAGAACACACTTGACCTATTTTGTATCTCACTAGATGGGTCTCACCCTCAAATACAAAGACCTTCAATGAGCTCTCATTGAGGAGCACCCAGAAGGGAGGTAAAAGGATAATCAAACCAAAGGTGGTGGTGAGAACCTAGAATATCTTTGACAAGGAAGTTGAAAAAAAAAAAGAGAGAGAGAAAACAGATTTGTAGAATTTGCTGATCCTAGCATTTGCCAAATTCTGTGGTATGAACATTCCCAACGTGACCAACTATGAGCCACCAAAGGGATGTCACTGAATCCACGTCCAGAAAAGACACGTGCGATTGGTGTGTGCAAGCCACCTTAAGCCAGGTCTCGCTTACTGCTGAAGACCAAAGTTAAGTGGGCTCTTCCGGTTGCGATTGGTAAACCCAAAGAAACAGCCAAGGGCCTCTTAAGGCAAAACGTTCTGGCACCGGTCAGCTAATGTAAAAATATGACTTTACCCTCCTTCACTTTATTTCCACACAGTCTTTTTAAGTTCTTTTGACAATTAATATATTTATAAGGAGATAGAAAATGAATATTTGACAAGGTCTTTAAAAGACATTGGTGTCTATCACACTGTGCTAATAATGGGCATATTTAATAAATATGTGGGAGAGGAGGATAGAAGAGAAAGAAATAAAGGAGAGAGGGAGGCAGAGAGGAAGGAATAAAGTAATACGTGAATTTTTCGTAAGCTTCCCAAGTAAATTGGATTATAAGTATGGTTCTTTGAGCTAAGTCCATCTCCAGGCTTTTGAGACTATTTCATCGAACTCATAGTTTAGACCTGTCCTTTAGTCTAATGCCTTGATGGGTAGGGCTGTGTCTCACCACACCTCCTTGACACGAACACTTTAGAGCCCTGCACAGAGCTGGTCAAATCACAGACCTCAAAAAGACCCGATGGGCAGATAATTGATCCCTAATACCACAAACTAAAATCCACAGCAGAATGCACAGAGAAATTCCAGAAAGAAATGCCCTGAGAAACCTTGAAAGAGCGCTGAGGATGGGCCTCTAAGTGACTACCATATACAAAGTTTTGTTTACTAAAATCATTTTGAATGATATCCTATACCATGATTGAATTTAAACAAAGACACACCTGTATAATACACAGGGAAAGGGGAGAGGTGATCAGCATGTTTGGAAGTTGACTATACCTTTAGTGCTCAGAATTTGAGGAAATGAAATAAAGCAAATCAGCAAATCACACGGTATTCATGGGTATTACTGGAAAAGACATCCATTTCCTAGGACTGATAATAGGTGTTGACTTTTTTAGTAAGTGTATTAGTTATTTATTGCTGTGTAACAAAATACCACAAATACTGCCATTTAAAATAACACATATTAACCACCCCACAATTTATGTGGTTTAGGAGTCTGGATGTAATTTAACTGAGTCCTTTGTTTAGGTCTCACAAGACTGCCATCAGGGTCTTGGCTAGGACGACGGTCTCACTGGAGACTCAGCTGAGCAAGGATCTACTTCCAAGCTCATTCACACTTTTGGCAGAATTCACTTCTTTACTGGCTCTCAGCTGGAGGCTGCCCTCTCTTCCTGAGGTCACCCACAGTTCCTAGTCATGTGGGGTTCCCCAACATAGGCATTTGTTTCCTCAAAGCCAACAAGGAAAGGAGAGACTCCAGCAAGACATGAACTACAATCTTATGGAACATAATCATGTAATCACAAACATGAAGTCACATATATTTGGTCAACCTTGTTGCATTCAATCAGAGAGAAATGAGTCAAAAGTCCTGCTCCCATTCAGGCAGAGGGAATCACACAAGAGAGTGAACACCAGGGGTCAGGGATCACATTTCCATCTTCAGAGTCCACCACAGTGAGCCATCATCTTGAACACTCTGCCACCCCAACAAATGGCACAGAAATATTATTCATGCTTTTCTATGAAATTGTTGCATGAAGAAAAGTGTGACACCATGAGTGGACAGGCATCAGCTCCATTTTAGGAGATTGGGAAAAAAATGCCTAGAACTAAAATGATCTGACTTATCATCTATTAATAGAAACCAAACAGAGCCCAAAGCAGAAAGTATCACAATACAATTCCCTTGCGTAACACTGAGCCCCGGGATTCAAGCCATTCTCAACTCCTTATGGTCATGCATGCCGTGAAAGCTTGTACTTGGCCTTCATTTAGAAGATGTTTGGACTAATTTATTTCTCCATTCAAAGGGAGTATTGTTTTTATTCTAAATCATGTTTGATATTCCGTGTTCCTCTGAAAGATCGGTCCCTTTTCATTTGGTAAATGACAGCTCATTTTGAAAGGCACAACTATTTGAACCTGGGGGGAAGGGTTACTTGTTCCAATTGTTCTATCTTCAGTGGAATTAAGGGTACAGTTCTCCAGTGAGTAGTGGTTGGGAGTTCTTGGAGCCAGGCTCACCCCTTTTCCCTTGGAATCACCAAATGGGGTTTACAAACTCTTGTCTGGGGCATATCTTTTATATCATAGTATATATTGTTGGGAAGAATGTCTTTCGAAGAATGGCTTTTCTCTCCCTAATTTGGGGCTAAAATGTCATGCTTTGTCTTCAGATATGTAGATGTAAATTTTTTTTTTAATAGTAAGATTTTATGGAGCTAAACCACTGTCATTTTTGTACCTCTTAGCGCTTCAGGCTTCTTACTAATTTGTATCTACTCAGGCTGACAGTCCTTTCTCTTATGAGAGCATCCTTTTTCAGTGCTTCTCTCCCAAAACTGGGGAAGCCCCCTTTCCTTAAAGGATTCAAACTATATCCATGGATAGTTTGGGAGTAGAAAAAGTCAGGATAGATCACAATGGGCTTGGTCCTTTTAATAAATCAAGAAAGACTACCCCATTAGATAGTGCATTAACTCTTCTTGGCTCTTGTTTAAGTAAGGGGCACTATGAGAACCAAAATGCAACCTCCGGGTCAAGGAAATAATTTCACTTCCCCAAAGCAAGTATTCCCTCCTGCCTCACTGGCAGATTAATCCTTTGGTTGTTAGTTTCATACTTCACAAAGCTTTTTTTTTTTTAAGATTTTATTTATTTATTTGACAGACAGAGATCACGGGTAGGCAGAGAGACAGGCAAAGAGAGAGGAGGAAACAGTCTCCCTGCTGAGCAGAGAGGCCATCGTGGGGCTCGATCCCAGAACCCTGGGATCACGACCTGAGCTGAAGGCAGAGGCTTAATCCACTGAGCCACCCAGGCACCCCTCACAAAGCTTTTAAAACCAAAACCCAAGGATCTTTTTCTACTCCTACTCCGCAGTGTACACCATAGCTGTCGTGAAACTATCATCACACTTTGTTCAGACTTTGCAGCTAAAAGGTCATAGACTTACACAGATATTAATGTTTCCTTTAAACTGAAACAGTTTAAGTGTACCTTACTTTTTATTTCAAAAGATCACTGGAGTTACTAAGTGTAGCTTTGATAAATATCACACAGATTAGTCAATGTTCTAAGGCAATTCCGATGACAGAGGGGCAAAAAAAATCAGTCATTGTCCCATGGTGGTGTAGACACTACAATTTCTGACAATCCTATCAGCAAAAAGGGTTTCTTCCTTCGAGCACTCGATTCTTTTATTCTATGCTTCCTTGAACCTCTTCCTTTGCAAATCTGGGCAGACTTCAAGACCTGTCAATATGACACTTTACCCATGAAGTATTACTAAGTCCCGCCATGCAGACTCCTTCCTTTTTCCGTGATCTTAGAACATCATTTGGAACCACTGTTAGAACCCTCTTTTTGTTCTCATCCATAAACATACCTACTTTCTTCTGTCTTTTTCAGCCAAATTGTAAGTCCCGTGATGACAGCATTCAACTTGCATTCTCTCTGTTTATCAAGGTGCATAGCAAATTGTAGATAGAACCTTATTCTCCAAACAAGAAACATCTCTCAGTTCTTTTTGCCATGGAATCATGCGTAGTGTCTTGACAACTGGTTTGAGTATTACCACAACTATGAGTGATAATCAGGTTTCCTCTTGTGGCTTACTGGGGAGCTGGATTTACTTTTTGACTTCCCTTCAGATTTCATGGTAACATTTCTGAGTGCTTATCTTACCTCAGGTTTTAATGCTTTTTAAAAAGAATTTTAATTTCCCGTTCCCCAAGTTGATTCAATGAGTTATATTAACTTTTCATACTTAATTAATTTTTGACAATTTTAAAGATTTTATTTATTTATTTATTTATTTGTCAGAGAGAGAGAGAGAGAGTGCACAAATAGGCAGAGTGGCAGGCAGAGGCAGAGAGAGAAGCAGGCTCACCACTGAGCAAGGAGTTCAATGTGGGACTCGATCCCAGGATTCTGGGATCATGACCTGAGCCTAAGGCAGTGCCTTAACCAACTGAGCCACCCAGGTGTCCCTGAATTTTTGACTATTTTAGATCAACTGTGCAACAACACGAAATATTTCAGAATAAAAAAATAAACAGATACCCCAAAAAATGATTATTGAATTTATTTTTTATGGCATTTATCAAAGTCTTCTTATACAGGAGTTACTCTGTGCTTGTGTGAATTTCAGAAAAGTGGTAATTAATAAGAGATGTCAATCTTTCAAAATAAAAAAAAATCCTTATTACCCATATGACTCCTTTTTCCACAATTGCCTATTATATTAGAATTACCCAGAGAAGAGGCAGGAGAGTGTGTTCTACTGTTGGCTTTGATTCTATTGTCTTATGTGTAAAATGAGGACGTGTGGATAAGTCTCTTAAGTTCTTCATTTCTAACGTTAGGGGATTCTAAAAGATCCTTGGCTCTCTACCGCTCTCTGCCTATGTTGACACAGCCCCAGAACATCAGGGAGGAGGTCTGAAAGTTGAAATAAATCTTTCAAGCCCTTAGTTTTCCATGTTGGTTTAGATTTCCAGACTGATGACGAATTAAGAAAGAGCTGCTTGGAGAATTGAACAGTGTGAAAATTTATACGTAGCCCACCCAGGATAATTTTAGGATTTTTCTGAAGCTCCACAGTCATGTGAGAGTGTGTATGGGGAATCATACAAGAAAAAAAAAAAAAAAGTTAACCTCTCTTCAGCTAATAGAACATAAAAACAGCTCAATGATTTCAGGGATATTTTCTCCATTAATGGTTCCTGATTTCATCTGAAAACCTTAGAAAGATTATTGAGGAGCAAAACAAAGTGAGAGATGGATGGAGATAAAAAGAATAAGAAGCAGGGGTCAGACAATGGGAGCAGGATGAGAGGCTCACACGGTGGATGGAATTCTACCATGACCTCTATTCTCCCATGCCCCAGACTTTCCTGAACCTGACCTTAGCGAAGCACATGCATGTCCTCTGAATAAGACAGGAAGGCAGCATTCCATTATGTTTTACACTGACGCTGTGAAGGGCTTGCCATCTACTTTCTTACCAGCTGAGCCACCTTGAGTGATTTCAAATCTCCCCACATTATTGTCTGTAATGGGAAGATAGTAACAGTATGCACAACGCTGGGATGTTATAAGGATCAGATGAGATGATGTATTTACAACATACAAGGCCTGTCACTTACTCATTTATTCATCTAACACATACTCACTGAACACCTACTGTGTAACAAGCACTTGTCTGCACGGTAAGAATATATTCATGAACAAAACAGAAAAGATTCCTTCCCAGGAATAGTGAGTAGCTTTTGTGAGTAGCTAATGAATAGAACCAATGAACAAGTGGTCTGGGGGAGTATCATGTACAGGTTTAATTCTTTTTTTTTTTTTTTTCTAAGCTTGATTCTTTAATATGGGACTGGATAAAGAGAAAGAGAGAAAATCTGTTGGGAATGACAAGGGCCTCTTAGCTTAGCATAATGTCTCATGTTTTGGCATCTGCAGGATTTGGCCAGTATTATTTGGATAAATGTGTGCATGCATTTTAACTTCTTTTGTGTGTGTGATTTGAAGAAACACAGTGCATAAACAAAATAAAACAAATTAAGACAAAACAGGAAAGTCTCTCCATGACAAACATATTTCCCCCCCTTTTCAAAGTTGTTCTCTGAAACTTAAGGTAATATACTTTGTAATGGGCTTTACAATCAAGGGTGCAGTGTATAAAATAGTTGATACCATTTACTATCATTTTGCAGAGTGAATTTTTTAAAATCCACATGTATTTTCAAAAGAGAACAGAACTGGTAGAAGAAATATACAAAGAGGGGTCCACAGGTGTTTATTGTTCTCTAACAGCAAATCAGCCACAAGACTGCTGGAACTTGATAGAGAATCCTGATCATTTCTATTTCTGCTACTTGTTTTTGCAACTTCAGCATTTTGGGTTTTTTGTTTTTGTTTTTGTTTTGTTTTGGTTTCCTTTCTCTCCAAATGCAAGTAAGTCAGATTTCCTCTATACTCAACTACACGTCAAAGAAGTATTTAATTGGAAGTTGTGTTGGAAATTCTTAGTAGGAGGTCATCCTAACTATACAAGAAACTAAGACAAACACAAGACTTAATATTGTGTATTCCCAATTTTGTGACTTTTATAAATCTTCTCATTTCCCATGACAGGTTTTTAGGATTACTTCTATTTGGGGAATAATACCGGATCCTAAGCCATCCCTGTGTTAAGTGGTCTATACTCACAGCAATCTTTCATGTTCATAGCAATGATTATTTTCTATTATAGACAGAGAACAATGACAAAGAAGTTAGACAACTTTGTCAAGTCCATTAGTGGCAGAGCTAGACCTTGAACTCAAGATCTCTGTGGCTTCAAAGCCCAAGCTCATGGAGGACATTGTATTCAAGTAAGGCTGAGAGCAGTAGGGGCCTAGGGGCATGAAGCCACCATAGTCAAGGGAAAGCTATTAAAAAAGCATGTAACATTCATCGCAAATTATTACATGCATTTATTCATACTAAGATATATGTCCCAAATTCAGGGATATAAAATGGAGAATCTGTTTTAGCTCCTGAAATGGAAATGTTGAAGGTAATCTTTTCTGGTCCTAACAGCCCAATACTGAGGGAGTTGTAAAAGCACAGGTTCTATGGTTCTTACCCTTACTCCCTAGAGATGCCAGTTTTCAACAGATCTTCGATGGGGTATAGCATGTGTGTTTTACAGTCCTCAGATGAAACTGGTATAGAGTCAGAGTGGAAAGCAAAAGTTTGAGGGTATCATAGGTACATAATATCCCATAATCACCCGTGCCCCACTTCATCAGTAGCGTCTATCTAAAAGGCAAGAAAGAAAAACCTTCCATGTTGAACAAGCAGTCCTTCTATTTGCATTAGCAAATCACACACACACACACACACACACACACACAACCACAGTGATAGGAGAGTAAGTAGAGGTTTTGTTTCTAGCACTTGGGAATAGAAAAAGGACAACAGTGGAAAAACTGGTAAGATCTGAATAAAATCTGCCATAGAGTTGATAGTTCTATCAATGTTCATTTCCCAGTTTTGAAAAATGTACCATGCTTACGTACATTTTTAACATTAGGAGAAGCTGGGAATGTTAGGGGGAAGGGCCTATGAGAACTCTGTACTGGCTTTGCAACTAATGCAAATCTAAGATCATTCTAAAATAAAAAGTTTTTTTTTTGTTGTTGTTGTTCTAAAACTATCATCCAGGTACAAAACTCTTGATGTGTCATTTCTATTTCCTGGGTTATGGAATGTACCCGAAGGTAGCCAAGAGTATTAAGATTCTCTCTCCCACAAGCTGAACTGTAAGTGGCAATGGGGAAGGGAAAGAAGAGAAGAAACGAAGATCAGGAGAGGCAAAACAATCAAGAATATGGAGGATGAGCAGAATCTGGGAGAGCCCAGTCCACATAAGGTGCTGGGGATCATATAAAGCTTCCCTGGATCATAGGGAGTAGGCTGGTCCTTAAAGAGGTTTCCCTTTGCTGTCTGTTCTACTCTGTACAGTGACACGCGGTTGACTGATACTGGCATTCAGCAAAAGATCACAGGGCAGGGCCCTGGCGGGACTTGGGGAATCCAGCTCTGAGGGTTGTTGAGAAAGGTCCTAACTGAGTAAAGTAGGTACTTAATATCAGTGTGAACTAACTTCAGAAATTAAGAGGGGCTCATCTACAGTACACTAAAAAAAAGGAGAACTGGGTTACAAGGGGGGAAAAAAAGGGAAACTGTCGAAAACAAAAGAACTGAGGACTAAGACATATGGTGTCTTTGTTCTATGGGCTGTTTCTGCTCAGAGGTGAGGCATGGAATGATTGGCACAGCCAATCCAAACTTTCTCCGAAGTTGCATATTTCTTCTGTGATCACTTGCTAAGTGAGTGAAATCAACTTGCATGACAACATAGGGTTTCAAAATTATCTAGGTTGTCACTTTTGGTTTTTCCAAAGGACTTTTCTCTCAGAGTTCCTTCCTTCTTCCCACCCCACACTTTTCACTTGTGAGTTTCTCTCCTGATACAGCTTTCATAATAAAAGCACCAAGGTGAGGATATCTAGGCACTTTGGCAATCCCGTTTCCACCTGAACAAGTTCAGGCAGTGGAAGGTTACACACCCAGGTTTGGGGGTGTGTATGACAATGGTGTCCCGGTATCACTCATTTTATCAAGTTGGGGCAGAGAAGCTCCAAGGAGTCGTACACGCGTTACAACATGTTGGAGCATATGAACCATTTAATTACCCAGTTCAAGATTCGGTTGAGAGCCAAGCCTCAGAACTTATAAAATAGAAGGGAAAGAAAGAGAAATGAATGAAATATAACTCTTCTTCCAAGCTAATTACAAGAGGTTGATGAGGGAAGGAGCAATGTGTGGGGAAAAAAAAAAAAAAAAAAAGCCCACACCGAAGTCCACAAAAGTTGTTTGGAATATGATTACATAAACTAGAACAAGAGTAAAACAAGCTTTTGCATTTAACAAAAGTGAGAGTTTACAAATATGAAAAGTTGGATTTGTTTACCTTCCCTAATCTGTATTTTCTTAATGTTCAGACACTATTTGGTAGTCTTACACTGACCAAAAAAGAAAAAAAAAAAAAACTTGATTTTTTTTTTTTCTTTTGGTGGGGGGGAGGGTGTTGTTAATTGTGTGCCTCTCTTTTTAACTGCAAACACTTCTGTGGTTTTTCTCATTTAGTAGTTAAAATTCCTGGTTAAAACCAGGAAGGTGAGCCCCAGGTCAGCATATCCGCATTACCCACATTTGGGTTTGGGCCATAGATCATGGAGCTCTACCAAAACTGTAACACAGAGAGCCAAGTAGTCTCAGATCTCTTAGTGATCTTGGGTAACTAAGAAGCTATTGGGCTAACTTTTGTTTTATTTTGCACTTGCCCTTGGGTACTAATATTAACTATCGGAAGTTTTCTTCTCTCCAGAAGTAGTAAAACAAACTAAGTAAGAGGCTGGACTCTGGAACCCATGGCCAGGGTTTCATTGTAAGCCCCACCACTTAATAGTTGTGTATTCTCACTCTGTACCTTTTATACTCAGTTTTCTGGTCCGTAAAATGGAGACAATGCTTTTTATTTTGTTGGGTTGGATTAAGTGAGTTCATAGATGACATGTGAGTTCATAAAGTGCACGGAAAGTTTCCTGGCATGTAAATCCTGTGTAAGGACCAGGGATTATCCTCATTATCATTCACTGCAGGAGGGTTGATAACTTTGCTTTCCCTTCCAATTCTGAAATGTTATTTCAGAATGGGAGTGGAGGAGAGATGATGGACAAAGAGACTAGTTAAATCCTCCCCTTGCCTGCGTGCAGAAATGCCCAAGGAAAACCAGAGAGGGCAAATGTGCATAAAGGAAGGTTGAAATTTGGCTTTCTATCTCAAAATGGAGTTTCTCCAAACCTCGACACAGTCATCAGTTTGATTCTTGGGTTTCTCATTCTGTTTATACGTGTCCTATATTGGGAATTATAAACCGGACCAGAGTTTTCAACACTTCTTGGACTATAGCTATTAAATCATTCTTTTGGGTCACACACTGCATGAAATATGGTTATATCTTACACATGGTTATAGTTTTTTGCCTTAAACAGGGGGCCAAAATTCATTAAACTAATCATTCTTCTAAATGATCCTAAACATTACTATTTTTTTATATGGTGGGTTTCAGAGCTTGCTATTGATTTTCAAATCACTTTGAGGAGGGAGACAAGAGACACTGTCTCTGAGTCAATGGTGGTCTTTCAGGAGGTGGGTCTTCCTGTCCTCTTTTTGTATGGTTGGGATCAGTTGTGAAATGCCATCTCATGGCAAGATGGGGGTGAAAATCAAGGGCTATCTAGTTTATTTAAGACTTTAGGATTTCATGAGACAATAAAATGATAATTTAAAAAGTTAAGGACTAGGGCGCCTGGGTGGCTCAGTGGGTTAAAGCCCCTGCCTTCAGCTCAGGTCATGATCTCAGGGTCCTGGGATCGAGCCCCACATCGGGCTCTCTGCTCAGTGGGGAGCCTGCTTCTTCCTCTCTCTCTGCCTGCCTCTCTGCCTACTTGTGATCTCTGTCTGTCAAATAAATACATAAAATCTTAAAAAAATAATAAAAATAAAAAAATAAAAAGTTAAGGACTGACATCAAATTGCCAAATTTATTTTTGAAATGAAACAAAATGACCATCTACTATGACTATTCATACAAGAACATTTTAATACTTCATATATGACATACCTATATATCATATATTTATATATATATAATTATAATATAATAATGTATGTGATATGTGTATATACAGGCATTCTCAAAGGGATCCTGTCGAGAATTAGTGTATGAGGAGTAGGGGTGCCGGGGAGATGGCGAAGTTGGAGGACTCTGAGCTAATCCTGTCCTACATTTACAACTAGGTATCACTTACCTCCAAGCCAATAAACTGGAGAGTGGTCCAAACCCTGGCAAAACAAACTCTACAACTAAATGTCGAAAAGAAGCCTCACAGGAGAGGTTAGGAAGGACAGAAACAGGGGTCAGGAGCTGCTTACAGGGCAGAAGCTGCAAGCACAGACAGGGGAAAACACCAGAAGACCCACACAGGGAAAACAAATCCCCATAATATCTGGCCTTGAAAACCAGAGTGGCCAAATTCTGAAAGTCTGTAAAACCAGTGGGTCTTGAAGCTTAGAGCTTTAAAAGTCTGAGGACTCAAGCACTGGCCAAGCAAGAAGGGTGAGTGATAGCCGGGTCCTCACGCTTAAAGAGATAACAGCCCAAGGACAGGGAACATAAACACAACCACTTGCACAACGGGAAGGATCTGTGTGTATACTGATTTTGGAGAGTGTTGGGGGACTTCTCTGGGAACGAAAGATCTAGAAGCTGCCATTTTCTTCCCCTCATTCTCCTCTCCCCCCACCCCCCACCCCCCACCGGCATAAACACAGAGCCACCTACTGAAGGTGGCACTGCAGGGACATTTGCTACTTAACCTGCTAGCAGTGTATCTCACTCACAAGTTCTCCTGAGGACTTGCCCACTCAGAGCCTACTGACCTTGCCTTGGGCTCAGCACAGTTCTTGTTAACATTGCATGTGAGCCCCATCTAAAATCTGCCTCTGAGTGCCATGCCTCCATGGTGACCCCACTTTAGGGGATCTGCTTAAGGACTAATGGCTCAGTGCAAATCTGGCTAACACCCTACCACCCCACCCAGACAATGAGTGCACAGATGTCATGTGTCCCAGCAGCCACACTCCGTGCTCAGTTGCCTTGTGTACAGACACTGTACACCTTCAAAACCACTGGTCCCCTGCTCTGGAAGCCCAGCTGCCACTGCCATATTTCAGGGGAGCAGGCCCAGGACTAGGGGCTCAGTGCAAATTTTGATAATGCCATGTACTCTATGCCCAGCTGCTGTCCAGACACTGCCACATCATCCCTACAGCCAGTCTATAAGTGGGTCAGTGAAAATTTTGCTAACACTACTGCTCTGCCCCAAGTCCTCTTACTGTCACACCCCTTCCAAACTGGCCTGCCTAGAACTCACTAACATCACAGACAGCAAGCACAGCTCACAATAGGCAAAGAGTCAGTGCATATGTCTAGACTAAAAAAAAAAAAAGAAGATTCAGATAAAATAGCAGGACAAAAGCAACACACACAAGAGACTCCCCTGGAATACCAGGTTCTGCTCAACCAGGGCACTGAGCTGCAAAGCACATAGGACCTCTTCTTCGTAAAGCTACTGTTTTCAAGAGCAGAAGAGGTAGCTGACTTTCCTAATACATGGAAACAGACAGAGAGTGGTAGACAAAATGTGGACACAGAGATGCATGTTCTAAATGAAAGAACATAACAAAATCATAGAAGGATATCTAAGCAAAAAGGAAATAAGAAACATGCCTGATACAGAATTTAAAGGACTCATCATAAAGATACTCACTGGACTTTAGAAAAGGGTGGAGGACATCAAGTGAGACTATAGACAAAAAATAACATATCAGAGATGAAGAACTCAACAAATGAAATTAAAAACACAATAGATGAACTAAACAGTAGGCTTTAGGTGCAGAGGAACATATCAGGAACCTAGGAGGTAGAGTAATGGAAACCAATCAAGCTGAATAGGTAAAAGACAAATATTTCACATGAGAATAGACTTAGGGAACTCAGTGACTCCATCAAGCATGATAACATTTATACTATAGAGATCCCAGAAGGAAAAGAAAGAGAAGGGTGATAGAAAATATATTTGAAGAAAAGATAGTTGAAAACTTTCCAAATTTGGGGAGGGAAACAGAAATCCAGACTCAGGAAGTACAGAAATCCTCCAACAAACTCAAACTAAAAGGTCCACACAGTAAGACACACAGTAATTTAAAGTAATTTAAAGACACACAGTAATTTTAAAAAATAGATAAAATCTTCAAAAAAAATAATGGTAAAGATAGAATTTTAAAGGTTGCAAGAGAAAAGAAGACAGTTATATACAAAGGAAACCCTATAAGGCTATTTTTCAACAGAAATTTGTAGTCCAGAAGGGAGTGACAGGATGTATTCAAAGTGCTAAAAGGGAAAATGTTTGTAGCCAAGAATACTCTACCCAGTAAGGCTATTCAAAATAGAGAGATAGTTTCCCAGACAAACAAAAGAAAAAAATTCATGACCACTATACCAGCACTACCAGAAATGTTAAGAAGGACTCTGAGTTGTAGACAAAAGCTTAAGTAAGAGTAAGAAAAATAGGAAGCACAAAAGAAAAGGATGTAAAAAAGGAAACCAAATATCTGAAACATGAAGGGGAGAGGAGTGAAGAGTGTGTTCAAAAATAAGCGACCATAAGCTTAATATAGACTGATATAGGCAAAAGATGTTATGTATAAACCAAATGGTAACCCAAATAAAAAAACAGTAATAGATATGCAAAATATAGAAAGTAAGGAACCAAATATATCACTAAAGAAAACCAGCAAACCATGAAATGAGCAAAAGAAGAAAAATCAGAGAAAAACAACAAAACAACCACAAAACAAGTAACAAAATGGCAATAAGTACATACTTATCAATCATTACTTTGAATGTAAATGGACTAAATGTTCCAATCAAAAGACATAGGATGACAGAGTGGATTAAAAAAATATATGTAAGACCTGTCTATATGCTGCCTACAAGAGTCTCATTTCAGATGTAAAGACACCTGCAGATTGAAAATGAAGGGATGGAGAAACATTAATCACGCAAATGGATGTCAAAAGAAAGCCAGAGTAGCGATACTTATATCGGAAAAAACAGATCTTAAAACAGTGTCTGTAAAAAGAGACCAAAGAAGGACATTATGTCATAATAAAGGGAACAACTCAACAAGAAGATCTAGCAATTGTGAATATTTATGCTCCTAACATGGGAGTACCCAAATACATAAAACACTTAATAACAAATATAAGAGAACAAATCAAGAGTAATATAGAAATAGCAGGGGACCTTAACACCCCACTTACATCAATGGACACATCAACCAAACAGAAAATAAACAGGGAAAGAGTGGCTTTGAATGATATGTTGGATCAGATGGATCTAACAGATATACTCAGAACATTCCATCCAAAAACAGCAGAATACACATTCCTTTCAAGTGCACATGGAACATTCTCCAGAAGAGATCACATATGAGGCCACAAAACAGCCTCAACAAATTCAAAAAGACTGCAGTCATACCATATATCTCTTCTGACCACAACATTATGAAATGAGAAATCAACCAAAAGGAAAAATCTGGAAAGACCACAAATACATGGAGGTTAAGTAGCTAGCATGCTACTCGATAATGAAAAGGTCAAACAAGAAATCAAAGAAGAAATTAAAAAATACATGGAAACAAATGAAAATGACAACACAACGGTCCCAAACCTTTTGGATGCAGCAAAAGAGATTCTAAAACGGATATGTAGAGCAGTACAGGCCCACCTCAATAAGCAAGAAAATCTCAAATAGACAGCCTATCTCAACACCTAAAGGAACCAAAAACAAAACAAAAACAAATAACAACAACAACAAAACAAAACAAAAAAACCCAAAATAGAAGGAAGAAAATAATAGGAAGGAATAATAGGAAGGAAATAATAAAGATTAGAGCAGAAATAAGTGATACAGAAACAAAACCAAACCAAAAAACCTCCCCAAAACCAGAACAGGTCAATGAAACCAGGAGCTGCTTCTTTGAAGAGATCAACAAAATTGATAAATCCCTAGTCAAACTCACCAAAGACACAGAGAGTGAAGTGGATAGAGAAAGGATTCAAATTAAAAAAAAAAAAAAAATCACCAGTGAAAGGGGAGAAATAATGAACATCACAGAAATACAAGTAATTGTAAGAGAATATAATGAAAAATATATACCAACAAATTAGAGAACCTAGAAGAAATGGATAAATTCCTAGAAACATAGAAACTACCAAAACTGAAACAGGAAGAAATAGAAAGTTTGAATGAGCTAATTATCAGCAAGGAGTTTGAATCAAAAAACACCCAAAAGTTAAGCCGCTGCCTTCGGCTCAGGTCATGATCTCAGGGTCCTGGGATCGAGTCCCGCAGCAGGCTCCCTGCCAAGCAGAGAGCC
>NC_081574.1:28552304-28572721 GCF_022355385.1 Mustela nigripes | reverse complement strand
AAAAAAAAAAAACACCCAAAAAACAAAAAGCCAGGACCAGATAGATGGCTTCGCAGGTAAATTTTACCAAACATTTAAAGCAGAGTCAGAACCTGTTTTACTCAAACTGTTCCAAAAAATAGAAGAAGGAAACTTCGAATTTAATTTTGTGAGGCAAATTTCACCCTGATACCAAAAACAGATAAAGACACTACAAAAAA
Organism: Mustela nigripes; assembly: GCF_022355385.1. Taxonomy (NCBI): domain Eukaryota; kingdom Metazoa; phylum Chordata; class Mammalia; order Carnivora; family Mustelidae; genus Mustela; species Mustela nigripes. Next base: position 28,572,521 of record NC_081574.1, on the reverse strand, counting down.
AAAGGAGAACTACAGGTCAATAGCCATGATGAACATACACACAAAAATCCTCAACAAAATGCTAGCAAACAGAGTCCAACAATATATTCAAAAGATCATTCACCACAATCAAGTGGGATTTATTCCAGGGATTCAAAGGTGGTTCAATATTTGCAAATCAATCATCATGATACATAACATCAATAAAAGAAATGATAAAAACCATACGATCCTCTAAATAGATACAGAAAAAAACATGACAAAGTATAACATCTATTCATGGTAAAAGCCCTCAACAAAGTAGGTTTAGAGGGACCATACCTCCACATAACAAAGGTCATATATTAAAAAACCCCACAAAGGCCATATATGAAAATCCCACAGCAAACATCATACTCAATGGGGAAAAACCAATAGCTTCTGCCTTGAGGTCAGGAACAAGACAAGGAAGTTGACTCTCTCGCTCACTTTTATTCAACATAGTACTGGAAGTCCTAGCCACAGTAATCAGACAACAAAAAGAAAAGGCATCCAACTTTCACTTTTGGCAGATGACATGAGACTATATATAGAAAACCCTAAATACTCCACCAAAAAACTGCTAGAACTGATAAATGAATTCAGCAAAGTCACAGAATTAACATGAAGAAATCTGTTGCATTTTGTTACACTAATGATGAAGTAGCAAAAAAGAAAGAAAACAATACCAAAATAATAAGATGACTAGGAATAAACTTAACAAAAGAGGTAAGACCTGTACGCCAAGAACTATAAACATTAATGAAAGAAAATGAAGATGATACAAAGAAATGGAAAGACATTCCATGAGCATTTTAACAAACATTGTTAAAATGTCCATGCTACCCAAAGCAATCTACAGATTTAATGTAACTCCTGTCAAAATACCAAGAGCATTTTTTCACAGAACTAGAACAAAATATTTTAAAATTTATATAGAACCACAAAAGACCCTGAACTGCAAAAGCAATTTTGAAAAACAAATAAGGCATCACAATTCCAGACTTCAAGTTCTATTACAAAGTTGTAGTGATCAAGACAGTATGGCACTGGCATATAAATAGACACATAGATCAATAGAACAGAATAGAAAACTCAGAAATAAACCCATAATTATATGGCCAAATTTTCTGCTTTGACAAAGCAGGAAAGAATATGCAATGGGAAACAGGTGGTCTCTTCAACAAATGGTGTTGGGAAAATTGGTCAGCTACATGTAAATGAAGGAAACTAGACCGGTTTCATACACCATGCACAGAAATAAACTCAAAGTGGATTAAAGACCTAAATGTGAGATCTGAAACCATAAAAATCCTAGAAGAGAACACAGGCAGTAATATCTCTGACATCAGGCCATAGAAACATTTTTCTAGATACATCTCCTAACGCAAGAGAAATAAAAGCAAAAGTAAAGTATTAGCATTGTATCAAAATAAAAAGCTTCTAGACAGCAAAAGAGACAAAAAATGAAAAGGCAACATACTGAGTAGAAGATATTTGTAAATGACGTATCTGATAAAGGATACGTCTGATAAAGGATTAATGTTGAAGATACAACTCAATACCCCCCAAAACCAATAATCTAATTAAAAAATGGGCAGAAGACATGAACAGACATTCCTTCAAAAGAGACATCCAGATGGCCCTCACACACATGAAAAGATGTTCCACATCACTCATCGTCTAAGGAAAGTAAATCAAAACTTCAAGGAGCGATCACCTCACACCTGTCAGAATAGCTAAAATTAAAAACTCAAGAAACCAGTGTTGGAGAGGATGTGGAAAAAAAGGAACCCTCTTGCACTACTGGTGGGAAGGCAAACTGGCACAGCTATGGGGAAAACAGTATGGGGTTTCCTCAAAGAATGAAATAAAGAAGTTTCTTGGGCACCTGGGTGGCTCAGTTGGTTAAGCAACTAACTGCTCAGGTCATGATCCCAGTGTCCCGGGATCGAGTCCCACATCGGGCTCCCAGGTCCACGGGGAGTCTGCTTCTCTCTCTGACCTTCTCCCCTTTCATGCTCTCTCTCTGTGTCTCTCTCTCAAATAAATAAATAAAATATTAAAAAAAAAAGAAGTATCTTATGATCCAGTAACTCCACCATGGAGTATTTCCCTAAAGAATACAAAAACCATTAGTTTGAAGGGATACACCTGTACCTTTATGTGTATAGCAGTCCTATTTACAATATTAAATTTTAAATTATGGAATTATAAGTTATAAATTTTATATAATATATATATATATATATACTATCTTTTTTTATCCATTCATGTATCAATGGACACTTGGGCTGCTTCCATAATTTAAAATAAAAATTTAAAATAATTTAAAATAAAATAAAAATAACTTAAAATAAGTTATTTATAATTTAAAATAAAATAAAAATATCATATATATATACATACACACACACACACACACAAAGTATAACCATCATTCATGATAAAGCCATCAACAAAGTAGGTTTCGAGGAACCATACCTCCACCTAATAAAGACCATATATGAGAAACTCTACCTGAGTCCTCTGCTTTTGTAAAACAGCAATGATGAAGAAATCTCTCAAACTTCTGTGCTCTGGCACATATCTAACTGCAAAGGACTAGCCTGCCCTCATGTATGGAGAGAAGACCCGCTTCCACCCTTCCTCATGACTCCCCCACCCTTACTCATGACTCCCATAGGACTTCGTTGTTTACCAGCCTTTATAAAACCCCCTTCCTTTTCTTCAAGACGTTCACTATTAATTAACATTTTCCCTATTGCAATAATTTGAATAAATGATGTCCTTCACTGGCTGGTGTATTTTGTCAAGTTTGGTGCGATGAGTTGGATACATTGGTTCTTGCCCTCAGATCCTTGTTTATTCCAGCCAAGTAATGAGGTCTCTTGGGACCTACTGGGCTTCATTTCTGGTCCAGGGAGCCAGTGGTGGGTCAAATTCCCGGTCCTGTGGCATAGACTCTTGTCCATTGTTGGCCACGGCAAGGATGTGATTTTACTTCTTTTGAGTACTCGCGTTCTGGTGTTAGCTTCTTTTAATTTTGTGGTCTGGCCATTTGATGACCTCTATGAAAGAACCGATGATTTATAAAGATCTTATCCCTCTTAGATGACAGAGAACTTGTTTGTTACACGTTTCTTTTTGTCTATTTTGAGCTTAGATCATTTAAGATTCATACCCACGGAGAAGCAAACAGCTCTTTGACACGGATCAGTGACTTTTGTAACTCTGTGTTGATTCTTCACCATGGCTTTAGAATTGAAACTAAACTCCCTGTCTCTATATTTGCATGTTTTTGTAATTCAGAAAGGATTTCACCTCTCATTGCCCGAGTATGTAACATTTCCCTGTCCCAGGACAGCATTACTAAATTAGATTGTAAAAATCTCTCAAAGAAGTTCTATTCTAATTGCTTTAGAAATAATCATTTATATAAAGTGAATATTTCTAAAATTTCTAGAGATGAAGAAATTTGATACTAAACTGAGTTACTTAACTCAATACTGAGCTAATTAGTGGATGTGCACTGGCTGTCTAGATCATTTCTAAGTAAGACTGAATACTGAAATATTGACCACTAGGCCTAATTTTCAGTTTATATGCCTTCTCCCTTTCATTTTTATGGATTACACAGGCTAGATATATAAGGGTCTGTTAATAAATGTGTTTCTTTTTTGCCATTTGGTAAAGTTGTACAATAGGGACAGGAATGGTTACTACAAGTTGTGAAACATGGATTCCTGAGCCCTGCAATTCAAAGCAATTCAACTTTGCATGCAAGATTTGCAGGATATGTTTTTGTTAAGAAAAAAAAGGAATAACTACCCTAAAGTTAAATGGCCAGTTGTTAGAATATAGGACAAAACTGGAATGGATACAGAAAATTATAGGAAGCTTGCAGAAAGGAACTTCTTTGCTGTAGTCATAGCTGGCCAGGGTTTGATGGGTTCATTTATAAGATTTCAAAAGGAGATTTAGTATCAAACCCACAAAGCAGAATGTGTTTTTCTGTCTGTTAAAAAGACAAACTTTTCCCTGGATTCTTGGTCTACTCTCAAAAAGAGGTGTAAATGTTTTACTTTATCTTCTGAATAATCTGCCTAGAAGGCAAAGATTCTGTGTCTTAAAATAACTTTCTGTATTTTGTATTACCTTTCTCATGTCACTGATTATTTAAAGTTTATTTGTTTGTTTGTTTATTTATTTAAGTAATCTCTACACCTAACACGGGCTCGAACTCACAACCCTGAGATCAAGAGTTGTAGGTATCTGAGCCAGCCAGGTGCCCCAGTCAGTGATCATTTAGGAGAACAACACCCTTTTACTTTTGGAAAAGCGAAGATTCTTTACAATCCTGCTACTCTGCATATATATGTTTAAAATCTTTTCCTGTGACTTGAGTTAAATACGTAGCCAACTATTCCCTGCCCTCAGAAACCCACAATTTTTTAAAAAACTTTAAAATTTTTTATTAACATATAATGTATTATTAGCCCCAGGGGTACGGGTCTGTGAATCGCCAGGTTTACACACTCACCATAGCACATACCTTCCCCAATGTCCATAACCACCCCCCCAAACCCTCAGTTTGTTTTGTGAGGTTAAGAGTCTCTTATAGGAACCCATAATCTTATCTCAATCAGGTGTTCAGATCTTGTGACAAATTTTGATATTTTCCTTTCCCAAAACCGATTCCTACATGGTATCTTTTGCATCTGAAACTATCTTTGATACATCCCGAGGGCTTCCTAGAAATCACAAGTTTGGTCTTTCGCCTTGTTAAAAAGAGAGATGGTGAACCATGAGAGACTATGGACTCTGAAAAACAATCTGAGGGGTTTGAAGAGGCGGGGGTGGGAGGTTGGGGGAACCAGGTGGTGGGTATTAGAGAGGGCATGGATTGCATGGAACACTGGGTGTGGTGCAAAAACAAGGAATACTGTTATGCTGAAAAAAAAAAAGTGAGATGGTAAAAACAAAAAACAATTAGGTGTATTGGATATGTTACTATTGATGAGTTGCATAGGAGTCATTGTCAAATCAGAAGCAATGCTTAGCTTTCCCAAGGGAGCAAAATGTCATTATTGTGAATATTTCAGAAATCATATGCTGTATGAGACGTTCCTAGAGAACTGTCAGTGGCCTGCTGCTTCTGTTTCCATGTATTTGAGTCGTGCTGCTGTGTTGCCTGATAGTAAACAACAAGCATACTATTTTCAGTCATGGTTTCAGTTATTTTTAAAATGTTAACTTGGTCACAGCTTTAACTTTGAATATTTGAAAGGAACATCTTTGAAGCCAGTGGTTTTCAATTGGGGATTCTTGTAAATTACCCTCATCAGATCTTTCACTTTCTAAAATGATCTGTAATATGTTTGCTGCAGTCATTGTAGGGTTTTTGTCATGCAGAGACAGATTTTGCTTTACTTTGATGCTTTCTTGAAAGCTCTTGCAAATCAGCTACAGGCCAGAGTAATTTGTCTTCAGGGAAAGATTGTGTCAGAGCCCCACAGGAAAGGGCTATGCCAGGTGGCTTTGGATTTGAGATGGAGCCTACTGATGACATTGCTTAAAAAACCTGGAAATCATACCAAAGGACTGAGGCAAGATTTCCAGAACCCTAGTGAAGTAGGTGTGCCCGTGAGATTGCTCAACCACGGTGGAGGAGACTATTACAAAAGACCGAAAAAACTGATAAGGAATGATTTTGAATATTGTTGGTGTTTTAAATAGTCTGTTTTCTAGATACAGGGGACCTGCTTCTCTTAAGATATCTGTAACTCATAACAATTGAGTAGTGTATGCTTTTACAAAGAGACATGAAACTTCATAAACGGTAACTTTTCTTCTAGCCTACCTGTTGCAGAATTCAGAAACTCTTTGGAATATTCTTATTTACATGACAATGTGCTTATTTGCAGAGGTTCAATATAAATCTACTTTCCTTCTTAGCAGGGCATACTGGAAACAGTAGGTGTGTATCCATGGTCTTCCCTGAAATGTTTACTTGAGAAAATATTCCTTTAATCAGATATGAGCAGGCATTAAAAAAACAAACACAAGAGTGACTTTACGGAACCATGTTAATGACTGGATTCCTCACTTACATAGTTCCTAGCCTTATAGGTGAACGTGGAAGGTCACTTTTTGGCAGTCTCAGGAAATGGGATATTTGGAGGACCTCCAGAAGAGAGGGGTTCATTCAAATTTATAGATACTATAGGTGAAATCTGTTGGTGAGTTCTTAGTTTAGTTTTCTAGCCTCAAGAGGTTTTAAAAATCCAATGCCAGTCTCCTTATAAAAACTTCCGAAAAGGCAAATACAAGAAGCCCTAATATGGAAATTATTATTCTTGCTGCACCTCTGTAAATAACCAGGCCAGATCAGATAAAACCAGCCTCATTTTGTGATCAAGAATAATTTTTGAGAATATCTCTGATCAAAAGAGAAACGACTGAAGATAGAAATTTTTGTTTCAATAGAAACTATAGCACACCCTTCCAGTTTATCAGATTGTAGATATATTTGTTATCTTTGAACTACTCTGTACCTTTTATAAATTTCAGGTCACCTGATGGGTATGCAAACTCTGACTTGTTTTGAAAGATTTAAATAACTTCCTTCCCCTCTCTGCAAAAACCTGTCTTGGTACCTACATATAAACTGGACTGGATTCCACTACTTTGACCAAATTATCCATCTACCAAATTTGTAAATCATCCCATTCCATTGCCTTGAGTCTCTGGCCACAACCCTCCAAACTGATATTTCCAGTTTTTCTCCCCTTCCCTGATACAGCATCACTGAGAAGAACTAAAACTAAATTCCTATTGGGATTATTTTTTTTTTTTTAAGATTTTATTTATTTATTTGAGAGAGAGAGAGTGAGCATGAAAAGGGAGAGGTCAGAAGGAGAAGCAGACTCCCTGCTGAGCAGGGAGCCCAATACAGGACTCGATCCTGGGACTCCAGGATTATGACCTGAGCCAAAGGCAGTTGCGTAACCAACGGAGCCACCCAGGTACCCTCCTATTGGGATTCTAAATTGCCTGGTAGCTGGTGATTTTCTCTAAGATCTGAAGGATCTTGGAAGCCGAAGTTCAACTGATTAAGAGCAGTGAGGGACACGGAGCTGCACTAGATTGTCCAAAGGGTGGGTTTACCCCATGATGAGCCCCTGCCTGGCCACTAGCTAAGTCTGGTGAAAAGCTCAGGCCACACATTCTCTTCTATGAGTACAAAGCAAGACTAGGCAACACCCCTGAGAGCACAGACATCCTAGCTTCAAGAAACTCAATGAAAGGTGCTGTGGACCTGAAAGATTTTCTTCCACCAACTTCATGGAATCCACTGGACTGGCATCCTCAAGATTCAACTCCTGTCTCTTTGCTTTAATATAATCTTTGACATTAATATTTCTTTTTAAAAACATTTTATTTATTTGAAAGAGAGTGAGAGAGAGCGAATGTGAGCTGGGGGAGAGAGGCAGAGGGAGACGGAGAAGCAGATTTCCTCATTGAGCAGGGAGCCCAAGGCAGGACTCGATCCCAGGACCCTAAGATCATGACCTGAGTTGAAGGCAGAGATGACTAAATGACTGAGCCACTCAGGTGCCCCTGATATCTATCTACCTATCTATCTATCCATCTATCTTCCCTCCTTCCTTTTTTCAAATCTCTCCCTCCTTTTTTTTTTTTTTTAAGATTTTATTTATTTATTTGGCAGACAGAGAGAGAGAGAGAGACAGCTAGAGGGGGAATACAAGCAGGGGGAGTGGGAGAGGGAGAAGCAGACTTCCTGCTGAGCAGGGAGTCCAATGTGGGGCTCCATCCCAGGACCCTGGGATCATGACCTGAGCCGCAGGCAGATGCTTAAGGACTGAACCACCCAGGCACCTCATCAAATATCTCTCTTTTAAGAAGCCCGATCTTCTGGACTCTCAAAGAACGGACTTTTTACCACCTCCCAACACAGTGATTTTACAGGGTCTGTGCCAACAAGAATGTTCAAGAGACTATTTCTTAGACCTTGCTAAGAGGTTTCTGAGCTGTTGAGGGTTGAATGATAGTCATTTATCTTGAATGAAAGGAGGAATTGACAATGTTGAATATTACCTAGTCTTCATGCTCCTGAAAAACGGAAACAGTTAAGAAACACTCCCCACAACCTTTTGTTCTCTAGTATCTGTAAGAATATTAGAATATCTCCAAATCTCCTTCCTTTTTTTTTTTTTTTTTTTTTTGAGGCATTCCTCATTGACTACAATAACCCAGATAGCAGAGTCTCCTTGATCACCCAGCGCACGTGGACTTGGACAGTGCCAGCCCACTTCTTAAATTTAGTTTCTGCTTTGGTCCACTTCCTAGAAACAACTAGTTTATATAACTTTGGGCTGGTTTTGTTTTATACCAAGACTCAATATGTAGACTTTGGAGTAACAAATTTCTAAAAATAGACATGCAGAGACTACTCCCTCGTCCCCTCAAAGTTCCCCCAGAATGATCTGAACATGACTTGTTGCAGGGACCCTGCCAACAAGTGGATTATGAAGAGAGCAAATCTATGTTTTCTTACAAGTTTTATGGATCTCATAAAAAGAGTTGGTGATATATGAAGAAAAACAACAACACGTCTGTTGGGCATGAGGATCAAATAAACTTGACTATGTAACACTGCCAATGAGATTCATATTTCCTTAAAGTCCCGTAACAGAAGGCAATGCCGTATATTTCCTCACTTAGTCAGCTCTGGCTGCTCTAACAAAATACCATCAATTGGGCAGCTTAAATAGCACACATTTATTTCTCGCAGTTCTGGAGGCTGACAAGTCCAAGATCAAGGTGCCAACAGATTCCCTATCTGGTGACAGCCCACTTCCTGGTTTGCTCATGGCTACCTTCATGCTTGTATCTTCACATGCTGGGGGAGAGAGAGGGCTTTGATAGCCACCTCTTCTCATAAGGGCGTGAATCGCATCAGGAAGGGTCTACCATCCACGGGCTTCAGCCTGTGAATGTTGGGGACACAAACAGTCCTTGGCATTGCCTGTGAACTGAGGTTCAAATCTCAGCCTCACCACTTATGTCATGGGTGCTATGGCTGAATTCTGCCTCCCGGTAAAAGATAGGTTAGAATCCTAACCCCCAGCATCTCAGACTGTGTTCTTCTTTGGAGAAAGTTTCTTTTCAGAGGTAATCAAGTTAAAATTATTTCTGCAGAGTGGGTCCTAATCCATTATGGCTAGCCTGGTATCCTTTGCAAAAGGGGAAATCTGGACACAGAATGTATATAGGAAAGACAATATGAAGAGGTACAGAGAGAAGAGGGTCATTCATGAGCTAAGCAGGGAGGCCTAAAACAGATATTCCTCCCTCAGCCCTCAGGTTTAACCAACTGGGCCGATACCTTGGTGTAAGACGTGGGGACTCCAGAACTAGGAGAGAATAAAATTCTGTTGTTTAAGCCACTTAGTCTGTGACACTTTTTTACAGTTCCAGGAAACTAATACATTGGGTAACTAAACTTGAGGAAACTAATACATTAGGTAACCAAACTTGAGGAAGATACTAGACTCTTTAAATCTTGTTTTTTTCATGATGGCAAATGGGAATAGTACCCATCCCATAAGTTGGCTATGAAGATTTAATATGAAAAAAATAATTGTCTCCTTTCACAGAAAATGGGACATAGTAACGGCTCAATAAAATAACTAGTGGCAATGATTATGATCGTTACTTAATTTCTGTAATGGAGGATACCTATCAAAATATGACCAGAAAATAAGATTATTGGTAATTATCATCATCTCCATCCATGTAGACATCATCCCTGCAACTATTTATTGAGAATTTCAGTGCCAGGCAATGTCCTAATTTGTTTTAGATGTGTTCCCACTAATTCTGTTAATAATTCCTATGATTTAGGCATTATGATATTCCTTTTTATATGTGGGAACCTGGAGCTTATAGCTGTCTTGACCAATTTAACACTGCTAGTAAGTAGCCTAGCCAACATAGGAGAAAAACAAAAAAGTGGGGCATATGACTCCAAAGCGTGAGCGACTTATCATGACAATGTTCTGCCTAGGACAGCATTTCTATTTTAGAAACCCATTAAAGAAACCCATAAAAATGAACCCCTAATGGAGTTCCATATTCTGCTATAGGATTTAACTTTTTAATTCATTTTGAGGCCTCTGAATAGATCACTTTTTGCATTTCACTGGTTTCTTTCACTCTCTTGCATGCCAATTGTACAGCACATTTAGGGCTTATGTGTTGTGTTGATGGATTTTTCTGGGATAATATTTTCTGAGAATGTGACAGATGTGCAACCAGAGGCTTTGTAAATTAACTCAATGACATACTCTTGAGCCCACACAGTTGAAGAACCAAAAGAACATTTTTATCAGCCAACATATTGAGAGAGGGAAGAAAAACACCTTACATAAATAAAAAGAGATATAAATATAGAAAATTCTTAATTTATTTCATTGCACTCTACCTGGAAGTTTCTTGGGAGAGTTTAAAATTGCTACTCTCAGATGTTCTGTGGTAGCGGTTTTCAAAGTATGGTCTCTTGACCAGCAGTTATCAGCATGGGCGTTGACATCCCATGGGAACTTGCTAGAAATGCATATTCTTGAGCACTGCTTCCCCCAACTCTCTAACCTACCGATGGGAAACTCTGAGGTTGGGGTCCAGAAATCTGTGTTTTCAAAGCCCTCTGATGAATCTGATGTGTGCTAAAGTTTGAGAACCACTGTTGTATAGAATCACCTTCAGGTTTCATTCTCCCTTCTTCTTCGTATTATTGCTATGAAAGACCGTGGGCTACAGACTCTTGGCAAGTCTCAGGTGCCCTTCATTACCCTTCTCTGTTAACATCTTGTTGACTAGGCTTTGAATGGAAAGGAAACAGTTGTCAGCAGAAACTTAGCTTTTTCAGATGATGGGTTAAATCACAAAAGAGAAGCCTCGGGGTATGGGTTTCCCTGAAATAGTTTTATATAGATTGAAATAGTTTTATATAGATCTATAGTTTCCTATAGATTGATAGGAAATTGCAAAAAATGTACAGGGAGGTCCCATGTACTCCTTGTTCGGTTTCTCCCAATAGTTCATATCTTGACAGACTGCACTTCCATTGCAACCAAGAAATGCACATATCTACAATCCCCTAAACTTAAGCAGATTCCACCAGTTCTGCATAAACTCATTTTGTATGTTTGTATTCAGCACGTGCGTAGAGTCACGTGACTCCCATCAGGCGAGATACTTCTGTGGAGCAGAAGTTGTCAGTTTTGATGAGTTCCAATTCATGAGTTTTTCCTTTGATGGAGCATAATTATCATGTCCAGACTAAAAATTCACCTAGCCCCAGGTCCTGCTAATTTTCTCCTCTGTTTTTTAATTAAGTTTTACAGTTTAACATTTCAGCCTGTGATCAATTTTGAGTTAATTTTTACATAAGGTGCAAGGGTTCTGGAGATACTCTGTTTTCCCCATCTTGATGTCCCATCGCTCCAGCGCCATTTTTTTTTTTAAAGGCTACATTTCTTCACTCCCTTTTGCACCTCTGTCAACACTCAGGCATGTTTCTTTGGCTTTATTTATGAGTTATTTGTTGTGCTCCAATAACATGCTGTGTTGACTAACTATAACTTTAGAAAGCCTAACAGCAGGTCGAGTTTTCCTCCCACTTAAATTCATCTTCTTAAAAATTGTTGTAATGTTTAACATGAAAAAGTGCTCCACATCACTCGGCATCAGGGAAATACAAATCAAAACCACAATGAGGGGGCGCCTGGGAAGCTCTGTGGGTTAAGCCTCTGCCTTTGGCTCGGGTTGTGATCCCAAGGTCCTGAGATTGAGCCCCGCTTCGGGCTTTCTACTCAGCGGGGAGCCTGCTTCCTCCCCTCTCTCTCTGCCTGCCTCTCTGCCTACTTGTGATCTCTGTTTGTCAAATAAATAAATAAAATCTTAAAAAAAAAAAATAAACCACAATGAGATACGACCTCACACCAATCAGAATGGCTAAAATTAACCAGTCAGGAAACGACAGATGCTGGCGAGGATGTGGAGAAAGGGGAACCCTCCTACACTTTTGGTGGGAATGCAAGCTGGTGCAGCCACTCTGGAAAACAGTATGGAGGTTCCTCAAAAACTTGAAAATAGAGCTACCCTACGACCCAGCAATTGCTCTACTGGGTATTTACCCCAAAGATACAAATGTAGTGATCCGAAGGGGCACGTGCACCTGAATGTTTATAGCAGTAGTGTCCACAATAACTAAACTATGGAAAGACCCTAGATGTCCATCAACAGATGAATGGATAAAGAAGATATATATATATACATACATATATATATATATATACACATATATGTATATATATATATATATATCTTGCCATTTGCAATGACATGGATGGAACTAGAGGTTATTATGCTGAGCGAAAAAAGTCAGTCAGAGAAAGACAATTATCATATGATCTCCCTGATATGAAGAATTTGAGAAAAAAGACAAGAGGATCACAGGGGTAGGGAGGGAAAAATGAAACAAGATGAAACCTGAGAGGGAGAGAAACCATAAGAGGCTCTTAATCTCAGGAAACAAACTGAAGGTTGCTGGAGAGGAGGGGGTGGGAGAGATGGGGGTGGCTGCGTGATGGACACTGGGGAGGGTCTGTGCTACAGGGAGTGCTGTGAATTGTGTAAGACTGATGAATCACAGACCTGTACCCCTGAAACAAATAATACATTATATGTTAATAAAAAAAATTGTCATAGTATTTCTAGGAGTTTTGCATGTCCTTGGAAACTTTAGCTGAAGCGATATTCTGAAAAATGCCTACTGGTATATTTACCAGATTTAGTGCGATGAAGAAACCAAGGAGAAGTTGAGAGATTTCCTCTGGCCTCCTAGCCACCAAGTTGAAGAATAAGCAGAACTGAGGTCTGTTAACTTCCAAAACAGTTTTCTACTCCCTGCAGCTCAGTGTTTTCCTCCTCCAGCTGCCAAGTTCCTGGGTGGGAAGTATGTCTCTGTTAAGTTATGAACAGCACCTTCCTATTCAATTCAGGCACATCCTTGGCCTGGTCAGAGTCTCTGGCTGCTAAGTTCAAAGCCTTCTATAGGATGGATCATGAGTTGTACCAGGTTTAATAAGAACCTCCTGTGTTTTTTTTTTTTTAATTTTATTTCTTTATTTGACAGACAGAGATCACAAGCAGGCAGAGAGGCTGACAGAGAGAGAGGGGAGGAAGCAGGCTCCCCGCTGAGTAGAAAGCCCAAAGCGGGGCTCGATCCCAGGACCCTGGGATCATGACCTGAGCCAAAGGCAGAGGCTTTAACCCACTGAGCCACCCAGGCACCCCAAGAACATCCTGTCTTAACCTAATGGCTTAGAACACAAATTAATTTTTTTAAAAGTTGGAGAAGTGGGGTAAGCTTTTGAAACATAAGAAGTAGACATAGTCATAGCCGTCAACTTTATCATCCCTTACAAGCAAATGGCTCCTGGGAGTATACACATGTCAACCCAGAAATAACCTACCAGTTTAGTGATCGCTGGCAGCCCTCAGCCTGTTGAAGGACAGAATCTCTCTCCGTGTAGTCAACGATGTCTGAGCCTCACTAGTCCTAAACTTGACCTTGCCATTTCTCTAAAAATGTGACACTAGGATGACAGAGGAAGCAGGTTTTCTCCCCGATGCATTTCAAAATTTTTGAGCAAGCACAGAGGAGTATACTGATGTCTGTTCCTTCACTCGCTATTCATTGAATCAGATAGCTCTGGGAGCAAAAACTGACAGGAAATCTTTATCGTCTCACATTCAGAATCACAGTGCTGACCCTCAAAGATAACCACACCTTGGCAACTGCCGTGTTTGTTCACAGATTTGCGCGGTGTTTATGGGTTTTTTGTTTTTGTTTTGTTTTGTTTTATCTAGAAGCATGTTTCTGGTTTCCAAAGGTGTTCTTAGTTAGTAAATTATTTAAATAGAAATAAATGCAGAGGGAGGGGCTTAATGTAATTAACCACGAAGGTTCGTCATTCTGATAAATTACTAGATCCAACTGAACCATCCTCGCTGAGGCTAAAAAACCAAACAGCAATAAGCAAAGAGGCAGTGAGACACACTGTGGTCCCGCTAGGTGTTTTTAGTTGTAAGCAGTTCAACTCATCAACTCATAACTCAATGCCCATTGTCTACTTAATTGACTACTAAAATAGAATCCTTCCCTGGTCAGAGGAAGACTTACATACTTCTCTCTGGAGTGCACCATTACCCTCTATCTAAAACTTCCCAACTGGCAAAAATAAGCTAGTATATGTGTCCTTGTATCCCACCAAAATGAAGTAAAGGAATTTCAGATGTGTCTGAACCAAGACATCTAAAGTAATTAAGTAAGAGATGGAGAAGAATGTAATAAAATGGGCCCAGGAAGAAAAAAAAAAGGCAACTTTTAGTTTTTGTGTTTTTTTTTTTTAAGATTTTATTTATTTATTTGACAGACAGAGATCACAAGTAGGCAGAGAGGCAGGCAGAGAGAGAGGGGGAAGCAGGCTCCTCGCCGAGCAGAGAGCTCGATGTGGGGCTTGTTCCCAGGACCCTGGGATCATGACCTGAGCCAAAGGCAGAGGCTTAATGCACTGAGCCACCCAGGTGCCCCAGTTTTTGTAATGTTTTAGGGGATGTGGAACTTTCCGTCCTATAGTGCCGACACAGAAACTCATCGAGCTTTGCCATGTTTTGCTTCCTCCCCAGAACTCTGAAAATGTAGGGAGTTTCACTCGGACTCCATACTCAGATAAGGAAAAAGATGAAATGCAGTAGGAAAAAAGAAACCCCTCGAAGATAAGCACAGAATCATGTGTGTAGTGTGACTTTGTCCCCTGTACTTGAGATGAAGAGGGGAGGGAGTTTACAGCTCAGTTTCAGGAGAAGATCCCTGAAGGCTCTGAGAGATCATGTGGTTTGTTTTGTTATAATCATTTAAAAGTTTTTTTGTCGTTTTTGTAGTTTTCTTATTCCCATTTTGAGTCCTGGCAAGGAAGGCTTGGTGTCTCTCTGTTATCCTGCGCTGTGATAACAGGACACTCATTTCAGATTAGTGGTACGTTCACACGAGCAGTTGGAGCATATCCGTAAGATGTGTAATAATGTCGGTTGTCTCTCAGAGGGCCGCATCTGACTGCCAAACTGTTCACATTAGCTGAAGGGGGGCAGCCAAAATCATCCGTTAGGTTAACTGTGATTCCCACTTCTCTCCTCCGCTTCCTTCCTGCCTCCTCCCCGCAGTCCCTGCACATGTTCCGAGACCAGTGATCTCTGCTTGGTCTTACTCTTCAGGAGGAAGAGCTGAAATGCTCTCTCTCTCTTTTTTTTTTCTTGAGCAAGAAGTGAGCTGAGAAAAAGAAAACAAATTTAATTGCTGCTTGGAGACAAAAGTGAACTGATGATCTAATAGCTTGTTTTCATCCCTAATATCCACACTCCAATTCATGGCATATGAACCAAGAAAAAAGCCCTCACTTTTGCTTATGGCCGTATCATCCGCATCAGTCCGGAAAAGTAATGAAGCTAAAATTCCTTTCCACACTGCTCAATATTTATAGCATTTGTCTCCTGCTTCTAGAGAAGATATATTATTTATAAATAAAAAGACAGAAATGAGGGAAAGCAAGAAATAAAAGAGAGGAATTTATAAATTTGTCACGGTTTTCTTTAATATCATCATAATTTGAGATTTGGGGTTTTTTTTTGTTGTTGTTTGTTTTCAAGATTTGATGTCCGTTGTCTCAAAGACAGAGACACACTGGCAGGTGGGCAGCCAAGGCCTTTCAATCAGTGAAAGGGACCCCATTCATTAACAGGAACAAAACCAAAACTCCAAACCATTTTAATTCTTATGATGAAAGAAGCTAGTTCGGTAATTTCATTTGTTTTTAGGCTTAACAGCTCTGGTTCCAAGACTCAAGGATGATGATCAGTCAACTTTAGTTTCCCCGTGAATCTTGTTATATGCAGATATCTGTACTGTACCGATATTCAGTAAGTGATCCAAGGCATACCTTGCTAATCCCCAGATCGCCCAAAACAGATCTTCCCTGTAACTCTTGAATTGCGTCAAACTCCTGGAACCATGCCAAAATTACTCCAGTATTTTAGAAAGTGCACATCTCAGTCACCTGTCCTGGACTCTGAGTGGCCAACTACCCCAGGTTGCCCAAGACAGAAAGGCCTTAATCCTGGGGAATTTTGCAATCCCAGGCAAAGCAGAGCAGTTGGCAACTCTAGACTCAGAATTATAGAATATCATATTAAAATTAGCCTTTTTGATCTCATGCTAGACTTAACTACTGTAAATGGGGTATGTGGGGACTGGGAATGTGCATTTCATTTTCAAGCAGTACTACTTATGTAAACAAAGGTTTGAGAAGCATTTTTATAGAGACTCTGTCAGCCATGACCTTCAGTTTGTCAGACACTGGGCAAACCACACAGCTGTCTTTCACTGAGAACCAAAAGGATACATTCCATCTTCCACATCTCTTTGCTCCACTCTGAGGGCCCTGACTTGGTGTTGTGTTAACCAGGGAGTAAAGGATCCATTAAAAACAACTATTTGGGGGCGCCTGGGTGGCTCAGTGGGTTAAGGCCTCTGCCTTCGGCTCAGGTCATGATCCCAGGGTCCTGGGATCAAGCCCCATATCAGGCTCTCTACTCAGCAGGGAGCCTGCTTCCTCCTCCTCTCTCTCTGCCTGCCTCTCTGCCTACTTGTGATCTCTGTCTGTCAAATAAATAAATAAAATCTTAAAAAAAAAACAACTATTTGAATGGTTCTAAGAGTATTAATTAATTCCTACAGCATACTGTCAAGGAAAGAAGAATGAGACACTGAATGACAATCTCTTATGTTTGAGTTTAAGAATCAAATAGAGGTACGGTATGGAGAACGTAAGACTTGTACGAGCAAGCATTAGTAGTAGTATCAGAAAGCAAAGATAATTATCAGAACACAGAGTTGGTCAATGACTCCGGAAACAAAACCCGCCATTTCCCCTCTCACCAATGTATTTATTTCACAGCTAATAGAGGGTAGATCCATCAACATTTTTTGAGATCTGGAATTTACATTCTACTACAATTTCTACTTTCTGCCACATACAGTAGTCCCTAAGTCATTGTTCTGTACCTTTTGCTGATGTTAATTTCATTACAAAATCTCGTTCTGTATTAAATTGAGGGGATACACAATGGAGAACCCCCAACTTGGATTTGATCTTATTCTACCACTCTCCAAAGTGGTGAATTTGGGCAAATCACGTCTTAGCTTCAATAGCTTATTGAAGCCTGAGTTTTCTAGATTAAAAACTGAAGTAACTGACTGTCATGAAGATTGAACCTGATTTTACATATGGAATTGCTGTGAGCATTGAATCTGATGACATATAAAAAAGTTGGTTTATAACTGCAGAGAACTCCACCAATATCAGTGGGAAACCATTACTTAATGAAGACCATATACAGGGATAAGAATGAAAAGGCAAAACTCACTGTGCTCTTTAGGGACTGGGGAAGTATCTGGAAGATTTTCCATTCCCCTAAATAGCTGTTCCTATTCTAGTTTCTTTCTTAGTTAAAGTTAAGCCCTATAAATACCTGTGATTAAGGTGTAAATGTACATAAAGGTAGAAAGGTAACAAAGAGGAAGATTTTGGCAACCTTCAGTCCTACAAGTTTCCAAATCAGGCTCATCACTTTCTCACTTTCTCTTGTACATACATTTCAGTGGTATTTCTGTGTTTCTGACTAATGTATAGACGGGTTGAAATGATGTCATATGCCTGAACAAGTATAACACTGCATGTCAATTATACTTCCATAAAAACATTTCAATAATAATTCTATGTTTATGAATGTCTTCTGTAAGCCAAAACCCAACACTGAAGTTTTAATGCTTTCACACTTAGGTCAATAATGCACTTGTAACACTGAAGTTTAAGACAAAACTAAGCAACTAAAATAATGATTTGGACATTTTTCAAAACCTCTCTTAGGAAATGAATGCACAAAAAATGCTACTATTATAAGTAGGTTCTACAGCTCTGACAGGCACTATAGTGTTTATAAATTTGTCTTGAGGTATGGGCAACAGAATATCATCCTATCTCTTAACAAGATGATTCCAGAATATATTTGCATACTTTCCTACTGTCCCTTCCTATGTGAAGATAAAGCATTATTTATAATGTACACTCCTGATTTCTTCCAAAAGGAGTTTGGGGTATTATGCAACCATAATAACTGGAGGCAATTTTGTAAGTTCTGACACATGTAGGAGAAGCAAATACAGAGACCAAGGGTGAGCAATACAATTAGATTTGAGCAACCCAGTTGTGTACAGAAAAGTAGAAGGAGCAATAAATTCCACAATTTAACCTGTAAAAAGAAATAAAAATTTTGAAGGTCCATCAAATTTTTCTGAGTAAAAACCCATAGAAGAAATTTAGGATATAGCTCTTAGTTCAAGAAATTCCAAATTGTTATTTATTAGTATTTCCTGACATGAGTTTGCAAAGATGTAAAATGGTCGATTTCATCTGGCCCCTGCTGAAAGTCAGGCATAAAATATAAAAGTAGAACTTAGATAGGGGATTCTTAATGGCCACAATTGCTAACACTGTCCAAAAGTGAAAATTTTTAATAACTCAACTTAATGTTAAAGCTATAGGTCACTTTCTGCTGTTCTTTCATGGTTGGAGAAGCCAGGTTTCTTTCCCTATGATGAAGCACCAGTAAGATCCCAGCCAGTTCTAAACTGGGAGCAATTCTAGAGGTGCCTGGTTCAGCATCTGACTCTTGGTTTCCCCTCAAGTCATGATCTCGGGGTTGTGTGATCGAGCCCCATGTTGGACTCCATGCTCAGCATAGGGTCTGCTGAAGATTCTCTCTCCCTTTCCCTCTGGCCTTCCCAGTTGTGCACTCTCTCTCTCAAATAAGTAAATAAATCTTAAAAAAAAAGAAAGAAAGAAAAGAAAAGAAGAGAAAAGGAGCCATTCTGTACATCCCATTCTATCCATAAAATTTTCAGGCACAATTTTTAACAACCGTCATATTTCTAAGCCATGTATTCTGATTTTGGTTTCATAAAACGTAATCACGACATCTATAAGGTACCAGACAATTGGAGAAAAAGTAAATTATTCATCCTTGTACTTCTACTGAGCGGCAAAGGTATTTGCATGTTCCACAAGCCCTCCTGGAATCATCTTTTCTTTGATGGTGAGAGCAATTTGAATTATTTGAATATCAGGTTTTTTAATACAAACTTTTACTTTAAATGCTTTATGACAAACAAAAATATTTACTTTCAAGGTAGAATAATGAGAAGTTTCGGTAAAGCAATGTAAAACTAAAGAAAATAATACTATTCACAATTATTATGAATATCCCAGAGTATAATATTAACCCTTCCTTTCTACATATATATGCACAATATTTTGCACAAAGTAGAATTATAACATAGAATATCTTTTAATTTGTTTCTATCATTTAACAAGATATATGTATTTTCTTCAAGTTAACAGTGTTTTATAGAATATGTGACTTTATACTAAGATTTGAGACTGAGCCCTAAGACACAACATATACATTTGGTAAAGTCAAAATATCTAAAAATAAGTCCTTTTCTCCCCCAAACAAGTCTTCTCTTCCAACTTTACTATTTTGTCAGTTTCTCGCTTTCCTTAGCCCCTTCTGTTCCACCGGTCAAAACTCCTGTTACTTAACCTCTCTGACCCATCATGAATACTTGTTTTCTCTTCTATTTCTACTTCAGTGACATGAATCCTGGCCTTTTTGTCCTCACTTTGGACTCTTAGGATGACCTCCTACCATCTTTTTTGGTTTTGTATTCAAGTCATTTATTGTTCTCGGCTCAAAATGTTTTGGGAACTCTCCATTTCTCTTAGGATTCATTTCCCTGAATCGCCATACCCAATCTCTTCTCTCCCAGTGGGTAGCCTCTATTCCCATCACTCCAGGGTTCGAGGTCCTTGGAACAGTAGCATGAGAGGAAGGAAGGGAGGGAGGGAGGGAGGAGGACAGGAAGGAGGGAAGGAGGGAAGGGGGAGGGGTGGTACTTCCTGTTGTAGGACAGGAGGAAAGGAAGAAGGGAAGGACAGGAAGGAGGGAAGGAGG
>NC_081574.1:28518746-28551904 GCF_022355385.1 Mustela nigripes | reverse complement strand
GGAAGGAGGGAAGGGGGGAGGGGGTGGTACTTCCTGTTGTAGGACAGGAGGAAAGGAAGAAGGGAAGGACAGACGGAGGAGAGGAAGGAGGGAAGGGGGGAGGGGGTGGTACTTCCTGTTGTAGGACAGGAGGAAAGGAAGAAGGGAAGGACAGGAAGGAGGGAAGGAGGGAAGGGGGGAGGGGTGGTACTTCGTGTTGTAGAAGCACACAACATTAGCTGTATTTCAAGACATGAGAAACTGGTCTATAATCATCTTTCTGTAACTTCCTTTCTATTCTCTTCCAGGAATCACTGGTTGCCCCGAAGTCCACCTTAGTATGTTTCTGTGGAGAACGGCAGGAGGAGGGCCCTTCCGCCTCTTCCATGCTCCAGAGTTAAAAAGCAAGCTCTCAGCATAGCTGATTTCAGCTAAATGTTAAAAGGAAAGGTATCAAACTTCAGCTCCCACTAGAGTGCCTCCTGGAGCCATGTAAAGTTTTGCCCATCGGAGAAAATATAATTCCACTCGCAAAAGGAAAGGTGTAAAAGCTTCCAGGTGGTGTGTTTGAGTTGCATAGGGAAAGGCTTGCTTCCTTGGTCTGGAAGACTATTTGGGGGCAGGACAGTTATGTCTAAGTATGAGCGTTTGTAAGATGAGGGCTGCCCTCCACCTCTACTCCCTCAATAACTCTGTGCATTCCATAATGGGGAGAAAATATGTCTCCAAATAAATTGCATCAGGCCCCAAACCAGTCAGAGTAGGAATTACAGGGCTGATGTCTTGGCAACATTTTCCTCGACTCTGTTTCTGCTTTCTCATTGGCCAAAGGCAGATGGCGCTTTACAGATCTTAAGAAGGTCATAAGAAAAGAGATTTTAGAACCCGGGAGAGGGTGATGTTAGGGCCATGGACTTGTCTGGCTGTTTGCCAAAGGGAAGCCAGACGCTGCCTTGAAACCACTGGCCTTCTCCCCATTCCCACACTGCTACAGCTAAAGCAGGAATGGGTAATCCCCCCCACCCCCCGCCCCCGGCCCCTTCATGATATTGTTGTTTGTTGTTCCTCTGGCCCAATCACAAGCACCCTGGCTAACAATACCCGTGCAAATCCCGAAGCTGTCAATCTGAAATTGCTCCTGGTCAATGAGTATTTACATTGGTAGGAGAGACACAAAACCTCGCATTATCTGCTTCTTCCTGCACTTGCTATTTTCTTGGCATGCGCCGCTCGAGCTCCTTGCAGGACTTGGGGGCCTTGGCACACAGCAGAGGTGGTAGCCTTCCAATTCTCTCACTTCATGGCTGCCAACAGGAAATATCATGGGTCTTTCCGGTGCACTAATTGGCTTGGTGATGCAAGGTGTTCCTGCAGCATTTCCTATTGAAGATAATGCACTCCTAAGGAAAGATTTTTTCCACCAAGTTAGCACAAGCCTGCTTTGAGATTTTCTGTGCTTCTTGGTGCAGAAGGAGCTATCAAACTGTCTTAAGTCTGAGTCAGTCCTTTGAATTATTTACCTACATTTCTTTGTAAGGATTTCACTGGTGGCAAATTCTCTTTGGTTTCACAAACAGGAGATTTAAAAGCATTCTTAAAGGAAAGTTTGTGGGATAAGAGGGAATTTGACCTGGTGGAGAATATATACACTTGCATAACTCATCTATGTAAAATATGACATCTAGATCTATACAGACATATTTATATATGTCTCAGTTGTGGGTGTTTTTGATTTCTTTTATAGGGGGCTAATAAAATTTACTACCATTATCTCTAATGTAAATTAGGATCTAATATTTTTGGTTTACATACACTGCAGTGATTGATAGTGGGAAAGTCAATCTCGTGGACTGAGGACATCCCATACTCTGTAGAAAACACAGACGTATTCACTAACCCACCCATATATGAAAAGCTAAGTGAAAAAACTAAAAAAAAGCTAAATGCATATAACTAATGTCATTATGAGATTGAAAGTATAGTCACAGCACAACTGGGCATTATTTTTTTATACTAAAATGAACCAGATACACAGGCTAATAATGAAAATTGGAACCAAAAGAAATAAAACTAGAGAAGACTTCAGAAGTTATCAACTTGAACCCTACTTCAGTGGGGCTACTTAACTCTTCATTACATGGAATTGGTAAGAGTGAGCTTTATTTGAATACTAATTTTTTTTTAAGTAAGAGCAAGATTCCTATTACCCAATAACACTGATATAAGTACATGTCATTCGACTCAATTCTTTACTGAGATTTTTCCAATAATTGGTAAATATGAGTATTCATTAAGTAATGTCAAGGAATTATAAGTACCACCAATCATACTATAAAAATTCAAGAATTCTTAATATCCGAGAGAGACCCGAACAAAGAGTAGGAGACATCGTATTTCTGAATATTGCTAACATTGTGTGTATCTGTATTACCAGTGTGCTTGCTAATTCACAAAAAGTTCTTATCTCCAAACAGTTTTGAGGATAAAACAGATGGCCTAACCTCTTCTGGTTCACTGCCACTCATTTTTCCTTTTTGTCACCTGGAGATGGTGATCAGGAATGTGGTGGTTGTTTGAGCACATTCCTAAGAAGCATGGGCCCGAAACAAGGGGAGAGGGTCCTGGAATGTATTCCACGGATGGATTTGAGTTTAGTCACTCCTGGGAAAGAGGATGTTAATGATTCAGTGTACTTGTCCTGGCTAACCTTTACTCCCTTGAAAAGCAAGGTCACTATTGCTCTCTACTCCCCCACCCTCCGAAAAGTCAGCAGGGCACAGAGAAACAGAAATGTTTGCCTTCGCTCTGCATGGCTCTAAAAGGCTAGCTTTCAGGTGTTATAACAGCTTACTTCTAACTCCCCTGTGTAGTTTGAGACGGAACCCTCCCAAGATAGGTGCCTGGTTTTTCCTTAAAATAATCCTGAGGTTGTGCAATTTTTAAAAAAGATTTATTTATTTGAGAGAGAGGCGGGGCAGAGGGAGAGAATCCCAAGTAAACTCCCAACTGAGTTTGGAGCTCCGTGATATGGGACTCGATCCCACAACCTAAAGATCACAACCAGAGATGAAACCAAGAGTCTGCCCCCCAAATGGGGCCACCCAGGAGCCTCCAGATTGTGCAATTTTTAAAAAATCGTTACACCCCTTAGTATATTTCACTTTATGTGATTTGTGTTCTTGCTTTTGACTAATGGATTCATAAAGTGAGAAAGCTTGTAATGCAATTTGTTGCTGTAAATGTGTTCGTCTTTGACTAACAAGGGAATGAGACACTTCTTTGAAACTTGGAACATGTTACAAGGCTCATGAGTATATTCACTAAACCTCACTCTTGGAAGCATAGTCCTGTGAGGAAAACACTCCCATTGCTGGAATTTGTGAAATGTGTTTCTTTTGTCCACACAAGAAAACTCCAGCGTAAAAGAAGAAACGTAGTAATAACCCTTGACAGAAATCCTCACAAGTACTAACAGTAACACTGTGCACATTCCAGAACATTTGCCCAGAATCTAATTTTATGAAACATTAAAAAAAAAAAAAAGTGAGCCAGGTGTCTACATTGCTACACGGACATTTGTAGGACACATTACGTTTCCCTGCTAGGACCGAGGATAGAATAAGGAACTCGGCACTCTCGTTGTTGTTCGACATTTACGGACTTTCTTTCCCATTTGTTGTGAAGTCAAAACAACTTGATATTTTGACAGGGAAAATTTATTTCTCATAAAATGCAGCTAGATGACCAAATACTGCACGCACAATCATTTCTCTGGTTTCCAAGTTTGCTGTTCTAGGATCCTTCCATCAGGAAAAGAACATAATCAATGGGCATGTTCCATGAAAAGAGGGATGTGCCAAACACGGAGAGCACTTTTTCTTACACAAGAAGAGATAAACTTGGAAAATATTTTCCTCAATAGTTTCACACATAACGATGTGGAAATTTTCTTAGAAAGAAGTGGAGTCAGAAATCAATTGTTCTGTGAGGTGAGCTCAGATGCCATAAAAAGACAAGTCTATGAAAGGAATGTATTCTCTGACTTTCATCTTGAAACGTATATTGAAATGAAGTGTATGAACTGAGAACAGTAGTCACCTAAAATGTCTGCCAACCAGAACACTGTGGCATGCGTAGTGAGCCATTAGCAGCCTCCAGAATACGGAGAATGAATTCGTGGCATATTTTTTATGCCAAATTTGAGTAATAGATGTCCTGGGTTTAAAATAGTAATGTGCTTCTGAAAGGAAAAACAATTAGCTTTAACTTGTTTCTCATCAGGAGCTTGAAATATTGATAGGAAAACTGGCCAAGTTGGCTCTACTGTTTAGCAACTAGGAAAGGGAGTAAGTCACATGTTGCCTTCTTAATTTCACTTCAGTCAACTTTTATGTGAGGATTCTCTACCTGAAGCAGTAAGGACACTGGGCCAATATTTTCAGTCTTCAGGACAATAGGCTCTTGAACAGGTACACATCAGGATTTCTTAAGAGAAGTAAAATTTAGAAAGATACATGCATCCTTAAGCATATGGCAGCATCGTTTCTAACACTGAAGATAGGGAAGAAACCTAAGTGTCCAACAATATATGAATGGATAAAGAAAATGTGGTATATACATAAAGGAATATTACTCAGCTATAAAAATGAATGAAATCTTGTCATTTGCTGAACAACACAGATGGATCTAGAGGGTCTAATGCTAAGTAAAAGGAGTCAGTCAGAGAAAGACAAATACCACATGACTTCATGTATATATATAATCTAAAAAATGAAACAAATGGATAAGCAAACAAACTGACTTTTAACTATGGAGAACAAACTGACGGATGTCAGAAGGGTGGTGGGCAGGGGGATATGCTGCGGATTAAAGAGCCCCATTACCACGATGAGCACGAGCAATGTACAGAATTGTTAAATATTGAATATTGTATGCCTGGCACTGATATAACATTGTATGTTATTTGGGGAAACAAACAAAAAAAAACCTGAGAGGTAAAATTTATGGAATCCGAAAGCTAAGGAGAGAGTCAAACCAGAGAAGGAGAAAAATCACAAGGTAGATGAGCAGGAAACAAAGAAAAATGATGGAAAAACCAAGAGGTAGGAGATAGGGGAGCCTGGGTGGCTCAGTGGGTTAAAGCCTCTGCCTTCGGCTCAGGTCATGATCTCAGGGTCCTGGGATCGAGCCCCACATCAGGCTCTCTGCTCCGCGGGAAGCCTGCTTCCCCGACTCTCTCTGCCTGCCTCTCTGTGTACTTGTGATCTCTGTCTGTCAAAAATATAAATAAAATAAAATATAAAATAAATATAAATAAAATCTTAAAAAAATAAATATAAATATAATCTTATAATCTATAAATATAAATAAAATCTTAAAAAAAAAAAAAGAGGTAGGAGATATCCAGAAGGAGAATATGCCAGCTATCAAATTTATCTGAAAACTCTTAAAATCCTTTGGAAAAGTCACTTTCATAACACAGTCTGCCCTTTCCCTATCTGCAGTTTTCGGCCACTGTGCTGGAGGGGAAGGACCTCTGCTTCGCTGTAGCATCATTTGGGACTGGATTCACACTGGCACTTTCTAGCTTCTCCACATTAAGAACGTTGCCTCATTATCCATTTTTTTTACCTTCATCTGTCTAATAGCTATACTTATTACACGTTGCTGCAAGGATGGGTAAGGTATTGTGTGGGGAAACACACAGCCCTGGGCCTGTCTCTCCTGCCCCGTCCCCCCAAGTGCTGAAGAGTAACATTTCTATTTCCAGGGCCTGCTTCTCCATTAGGAACTACCTGGCCTTCCGCAAGGATGTGGGGAGAAGCTGAAAACCATTTGCCCTAACTGCCACCTGGTGGCCCCATAAAATAGTTTTAGAATCCGTGGGGAGACCACGGGGTTAGAGGAGGAGATGCCTTCGAGGATGAACACAGGCCTGGGATGACAAGGGCCACTTCCTGTCCTTTCTGTGTGGAAGGGTAAGGAGAAATGCTTAGACTAAGGAGCCGGGTAGATACAAGTAAAATATTTAAATAAAGAGATGTGGTCTTGGGGCGCCTGGGTGGCTCAGTGGGTTAAAGCCTCTGCCTTCAGCTCAGGTCATGATCCCAGGATCCTGGGATCGAGCCCTGCAGATCTGGCTCTCCGCTCACTGGGGAGCCTGCTTCCTCCTCTCTCTCTCTCTCTGCCTGTCTCTCTGCCTACTTGTGATCTCTGTCTGTCAAATAAATAAATAAAATCTGATGGTCTGATATGTAGCAACTGATTTGTCCACTTGCTAATGGAAGAGTCTTCGGCAGAGCTAAGAATGCTCAGGAAATGGCAGGTTTTGTGTTCACTGGAAAATAAGCTGACTGGCAGATGTCACTGACAGTGCTCCCACGTGACACTGGCTCCCAAAGGAAAACTCGATTTTAGATGCTAGTCTTTGGGTTGGAAAAAATTTCTGTTGTTTCCACCTTTCTTTAGGAACCCACAATAGTTTACATTTTCACAGTGTGAAATGGCATACCTGATGATCTCAGTCATGACTCAGAATACCAGATCTGTTCATCACTGAGATGTGGGAGTTTAAAACAGTTCCTGATATACTGTGATTATTCAATTAATATGAATAAATGAACTAATTCCCATTTCACAGATGAGGAGACTGAGGCTTAGATACACTTAGAATGCGGTAGAAGATCACACAATGAGCGAATGTTAATGTCGGAATGAAAACCCGTCCCTTCTGACGGCAATGCTGTATCCTTCCATTGAACTGCATTATCCTACATTTCAGTAAGATCAAATCAAATACTCATCCATGAGTTCTCATTCATCTTGAGAGAGCAACGACGGAACCTCACGAGTATCCGCACCAGCCTTATTTTCAGGGCACAGTTCTTGTGGACTTTGGTTACTTTTCTATCGCAACCCACTGGATTAGAGACTGTCACATCTACAATTTGAAGTGAGAAATTGGACTTAAAAAGCGTCCCGTGGTAAGATCATTTGGTTCTCAGATACTTGTAAGTGAAGAGGGATTAATTTCCCAAAGAAGAAGGAGCCCTTCAGAAATTAGTGAGGTTCCTAGCGTTCAGTGTCAGAGAATGTGGCCTCCCACAGGCCGGCTCCCCATGGAGGTTGTAACCCCATTGGAGGCCAACTGTGGTTACGATATAGTCCAACAATGGGCCAAATCTCCCATTGTGTTTGCATCATTCAGCCACCTCATAGTTCTTAAGCTCCTGAGCTACTGAAGAGACGTCAGACCTATGAAGAAGAGGACTGAGAACTTACACAGCGGACCTTTCAATACCTTTCTTTTGTACCCCCTTTTCTATTGTTCTGCTTCTCTCTCATCTTCTGATGTTGCTTCAAGAATTTTGGTCCTGCGGCGCCTGGGTGGCTCAGTGGGTTAAAGCCTCTGCCTTCGGCTCAGGTCATGATCCCAGGGTCCTGGGACCAAGACCCGCATCGGGCTCCCTGCTCAGTGGTGAGCCTGCTTCCCCTCTGCCCCCCGTCTCTGCCTGCCTCTCTGTCTACTTGTGATCTTGTCTGTCAAATAAATAAATAAAATCTTAAAAAAAAAAAAAAAGAATTTCAGTCTTGCAGGCACTTTGGTGAGCCTTTATTTCAATAATCTCACAGGGCTTGCCATGGAGGCCAGAGCTGCAAAGGTCCAGTGTTGTCGATAAGCAAAGCTGGACATAGATTTCAGTTCCCCTGCCTGCCTTCCTGGACCACTGAGCTTTTCCGAGTCACGTACAACTCATCTCTCTCTCGAGTCTATCTCTTTCCTTTCTCTCATGGTGTGCCTGGGTCCTCTTCCTCAGAGCAAGCTGGTGTTTCTTTTTCCTACCGCTTTGGTCGACTCAGATCCATACTCTTCTACTACCAGCCTCCCTTTCCTGCCCTTCCCTCTTAAATCTGTTAACTGTTTTCCTCTCAAGGGTTCCTTGGGGCCTCTACGAACTGCAGTCACTAGAGGGCAACATGATCACAGCTGACAAGGACAAGGGCGGCCTCAGAGGCTGGAGCACACACAGTGTAAGAATGCAGAACCGTGAATCAGAGATGCGCATCACTATTCACAAAAGCACATTCACTTATATGTGCCCTTTTAACCTTAAAAAAATACAGTCAGACAAGGTCAAGTATTATTGTCTGTATTTTCAAGAAAAGAAGGAAACCAAGGCTCTGAGAGGTTAAGTGACTTGCCCAAGGTCATAGAAGGAGCACAGTGCGGGCCTCCTGTTGAATGGCAGGCATCTCATAGAAAATTCTGGTGTAAAACTTGAAAATACACTTCTGTTTTTCCAAGATTTAAACCTAACTGTAGTCAGGTATGTATACATCTTTGTAATGCAATCAAATAGAAGCTCTAAGTTATTTCATTAACACAAAGTATCAGCTGCACTGTAACTTCCATTCAGAGGGAAACTGTTTCTCATTTTAAGAAAATGGATTTATTGAAACATTTTATAAATGCGCTTTATTAATATCTTGCCCAATAATCAGAAATTGGATTACCTTTTCTGGAATTGTTAGGTGTTTTCTAGTTACACTTGTTTTTTTCTTTAATACAATTTCTTCAGCAAAACAGATGTGTACTATTTTCTCCCATTTTCTCCTATCCGGCATCCAAGGTAAAGGAAAACAGATAACAACACAGTTTTCCATTCGGAAATATCTGATCTTTAAGAGAATTTCATTGTACTTCTTCTGTCTGTAACTGATGGAATACCTTGGATGCAAAGTGCTTCCCAGATTGGCAATATTGCTTATTTGCTGGGTGTTGTCACCGCAAAACGGGATGAAAATCTATTTACACAGACAACTCTATGGAGCCCTGTTTTGTCTGACCACTTTCTCCTAATTTTGACAGGGCGGCTCCCTTCAAGTGGTAGTACCTGGCATCTGGTCATGGCACAGGAAAATTCCGTGTTCAGGGATCCAGAAGATTCAGAAGAGTCCAGAGACAGCCAAGTGTGATGGTTGTAGAAGTAGAGGACAAAGTCAGAAGGAAATAAATAAAAGGAATGGATAGAGAGGTAATTGGAGATTCTCCTAGCTAAGAGGTAAACAGTGCGATTATAAATTTGAAAGGACAAAAGACGTGAGCTTGCTGAAAGGCTTTGAAGAAGATGGACCTACTCTGTTGCGGCAGGCTAAAAGCAGAGAGAACAGAATTTATAGTTAGTGGGTCAGAATTTCTTTATCCTTTCTGCTTCAAGGGATTAATGCTTCTGAGATTCATTTCCCAAATTAAACCTAGCAAATAATGAAAATTTTAACTAGCACTCACACAGATGCTTCTAAATTCCAAATGCTTTATGAACACTCTTCCCCGTGGCATTCTGGAGACGCAGCAAAGGAAGGAGTTAAGACATGGAGAGATTAAGTTCAAAAACAGCTTTGTAAGAGCTCCTGTATTCCTCTTCATTTTTAAATCTTTTTTAAAATCTATTTTTACATAGAGCTAGCACTTTGCAGTCATGTGAAGTCAAGTAGTATTTCCAGAAAAATCTTCTTTGGGGACTCTTGTGTATAAATACTACTGAAAAGACATATACACTTAACCATGTCTTGTTTGTGGTCTGAAAGAAAGATATGTGTGTGTGTGTGTGTGTGTGTGCGTGCGTGTGTGTTTCCCTTATGGACATATTAGCTTAATTGTGAAAAAGTGAAATGAATCTTTTTTGAATGAGGAAGAAGGGCAAATGTATTTTGGTAAAAAGAGCTGAAAGACAAAAAGGTAAGGACTGTAAAGGTGAGAGCAGAAATCTTCTAAAAATATAAGCAGAACACTAGACGCTGTCCAGAACAAAAAAAAAAAAAAGGAAGGTGTATGCTCATTTTTTCCCCTTCAGACCAATTTCTTTAAAAAATATGACCCTTTTCCAGCAATGCCAACACAATAGATTGATTCATGGACTCACATTTAAGTCTACAATGACAATAAAAAATACTAATGAATATCCAATAATCAGTACCCAATCAACAGATGCTGTAATCACCTTCGTTTTTATTCAAAGAAAACAAAACAAAACGTAGATTAAGCTATTCCCTAAGAATTTACTATTTTTACTGTGATTTACTGCCTAAAAACAATAGGACAATGAAGCTGTAATTATCTACAGCTCTTGGGTAAGAGATTAGTTCTCCAAGAATACCTATTTCTGTTTATGTGTCCCACTCCAACATTACTAAAGCTTGCTTTATTATTTTTAGGGTTTTTTTGTTGTTGTTGTTTGCGGGTTTTTGTTTTTTGTTTTTTGGGTTTTTTTTGCTATGATTCTGAACATAGGAGTTAAACACGTTTAGAAGTAATACAATCTTCCAAAGGCAGCTCTTTGTCCATATTTTCCAACCTTTTCCAGAGGTTAATTCTCTACACAAGGGAGGTGAGGAAGCAGGTCCCATGTCTCCACTCTTTGTCAAGCTGGGTAAAGCCTTATTTCATCTACCACCCAAGGAATGACAAAATGCATCCTAGCTAAACATTGCATTGCTCTAGGTCTCCATGTGGCTATAGCTCATGCGAGATTTGAATCTCAATTTTCTGCAGAAGCTACAAGATAATAACAATATATAGATAAGAAATAGTCATTACCTTTATTTTTTAAAGTAGTTAAAAAAATCATTTCTTTTTTCATGCATCCATAGAGGGTAGGTTAAAACTCCGGAGGGAGGAGGAGGATTGGCTGCCGCGATGGTACTGTCGGAGATATATACATAGACATATATATATATATGTACATATGTGTGTATATATATATATATATATATATATGTCCATATATATATATATATATATATATATATATATATATGGATGTATGTCTATAATCACGAATTTAGAATCTGTTAGGAAACTGCTTTGTGGACTGGGATGAATTGCATATTGCTTTTGTGATTCTTTATGGTAAAAAGCCCCAGGTTTCCAGCATCCCGGAGCCTTGCCGGAGCCTTGCCGACCATGATTGGCTCCACCTGAGGGACGCAGGGCCTGGGATTCCCTCCCCGCTAGCAGCAGTGACGTCACAGGCGAGCTCCTCCGCGGCGCTGGGCTGGAGCGGGGGAGGCGTCCCTGGGAATTTCCAGGGAAACACTGCAGCAGATGGCCTGCCTGGCTGAGCTTCAGTGACACATCTGCAGCACGGCTGGTAGGAAGGATATTTTCGGAAAATCTATGCTCTCCCAGGTCCAGCTAGTTCTGAGATATATATGTATGTTTTTTTTTTTCATTTAATCAACATTTTTATCCCTCCCCCCAACTTCTTCTATTTCTGAAAATGAGGTTTCTATTTTTGTCGCAGGGACATCATGTGAAGGATCCCAAGCCAGGAACCAACGCTACACCCTACGTGCCTCCCTCCCCCCAACGTTTGCTTTCTGCCAGTTACATTATGCAGGCTGTCAAGGTGGCCGGTGGAATACAAGGGCAAATGTTGCTAAGGTAACAGGATTGAAAACCTGTCTGCAGAAGCAGATGCTTTATAACCTGGGGTTTCCCTCATTTGCATTTAAAGGCTCCTGAGCCATAGCCTCAAAGCAAGCCAAGTCCTTGAAGCTAAAATAAGCTTATTTATTTATTTATTTTTAGAATGTCATCTGATAAGTCATTGAGCAGCTTGTACCCCTGGCAAGGTTGAATAAGTGCAGAAAAAAATAATCAGGTGCCAGTAATTCCCACTGCAGTGGTCACAGAACGCAGGCATTGAAGAGCACCCCCAGTTCCCACCCACCCTCACTCTCTCAGCTTAAACCCTGAGGAGAATGAGGTGTTCCCTCTTCCTTTTTCCTCCAGTCTGCCCTTCACAGCATTCTCGAAGGTTAAACTTCTGACATCTGGGGTGTATGTTGCCTGTTTCTTGGTGATCTAAGAATGCTTCATTGCACGTTCGCAACAAAGGAGATGAATGAAGAGTGGTCTGTGGCAAAGCTCAGATTTGAAGCAAGTGGGAAAAATCCCTTGGACTCAGTGAATTTGGGGACTTTGGTATTATTCAAGAACTAAATAAACCAGATTTTAGATATGACTACCGGAGATACCTTTATAGATAGGTTCTGTTCACTGCATTCAGCCCAACCCAGATGTGATCCCAAAAATGAGCTACAGTAACCAACCAGCAGAAACTGTATTTGGTTGACTTCTTTGAAAAAAAAAAAAAAAAACTGGATCATAATTCTTTCAAATGAAACATGCTAAGTATTTGTCAGTTTTTCAGCTCCATCTTAAAGGGGTCCCACCAGTGTATGACCAGAGCAGGAAAACAGATGCCTGTAACCCATATAAAAAGGCAGATTCGTAAGTGGCTTTTAACAATCACATGACTTGAAAATGGGGTGATAACGTAATTATGAAAATAGAAGCATAAGAGCAAGAAATGACTGCAGTTTTGAAGACTGGGCATCCATTCTTGGTAGAGCATTTCAGTGGGTTTTGAAATGGTTTTATAAATGAGCTTCTTCACTCCCCAAACCTGAATGCACATTTCTTTTTCTGCCGAAGCTCAATAAAAACTCCATTACATAAGGGAGAAAGGGGAGTTTTCAGTGTCAGAGGTGTTTCTTTTCACATGGGTAGCGTTTTCTGTTCTCCACTTGTGATGGCAGAAAAAAGTCACGTTGCCACCATTTATAGATGTAGATTCCCAAATCATGACAGGTACAAATTTAAACACAATTAGAAATCATGACTTCCAAAGGACCAGCCACATTTTAATAGATTTTTGAAATCCTGTTTTCTGAATCATGTAAAAGCAGCCAAAGATGTCTCCTTAATTATTCCTATTACCAAATTTTTAATTTGGTAGTTTAATTTAATTTAATTTAGTCATACTCTAATACCACCAGCACAGGGACTGGCAGAAAATACACACGAAAAAATATGTTTCCTGATTCTGAATCTGTCATTACCAATGGTGCTGACAAGTACTCCCATTATGAGTAAGAACTTTGGAGAGCAAATCCTGCTTTTCCTCTCTGGAGTGACTGGTGGTTATAGATTCTGGGCCAAAAGAGGTTCAGGCTCATTTTGCATCTTTTAACCTCAAACTGCTGTCAGAGGCAGGCCTTAAACACTGTGTTTCTGGATACATACAATAAAGAAGTGACTCAGAGAGAGTTAGCATTTGAAAGGACCCAGCAATCATCTGATTCAGCACCTTCAGTTTACAGAGGAAGACAATGCAAGCCAGAGGAACAAAGCCTCTGCCTCTCTGGTGGCCAGGGAAGAAAAATCATTCCTAAATGTCATTTCTCATGCAAGACATAGAGGCAAGAGCAGGTGCTGCATCCTATAGGCTCTGGCTCTTAAGTAGCCTCCTTACCGTAGCTATGACTGGCAGTGGTGACCAAAGTCATTTTCAATGTGTGGAGTTCATTCTGAGGCAGCCTCCTAATTAATATATTGAAACCCAAAAGAGATGGGCCTTGGAAAGGTCATAACATGGGGAGGTTGGAGCCCCCATGATGAGATTAGTATCCTAATAAGGAGAGGAAGAGAGCTAACTGTTTCTCTTTCTACCATGGGAAGATACATGGAGAAGACAGCTATTTGCAAACCTGTGCCTTGATCTTGGACTTTACAATTTCCAAAATTGTGAGAAATAAATGTTTGCCACCTAGTCAATGGCAACTTGTTATAATAGCCCTAGGTCACTAAGATGCTAGCTATCCAAGGACAGACTTTCTTTGGAGCAACAGTGATTTCAAAATTATCTTATGAATGCATATAATATCTGAATAGACAGTTTCTGTAGAAGTAGTAGTTAGGTAGACAAAGATCTAGCCCCTCACCCCACCTAGCCCAAGCTTACTAAACCGATGGAGTTTTATTCCCAGTTCTCCTAAACTCAAGAACAGATAATAACTCCAGTATTCAAACTGCTTCAGAGTTTAGAATGTGAAACTTCCCAATTCATTTTACCATTTGCACTCACTATGCAAAGCAAGTTTTAAATAATCTCAAATATGAATGTAGAAGAACTCTAAATAAAATTATCCAATTGAATTTGACCATGTGGTCAAATAATAAAATAAGAACCAAAAAGGTGTTTTGTTTTGTTTTTGGTTTTGTTTTTTTAAAGAATAAATTGATTCCAACTAGGAACTGGATTTATTGTTCCTAGGAGCTCACAGTTTAAACAGATTAGAGAAGAAAAGTTATATACTCTTCTTGATGATGCCAGGAAAATCACTTGATTAAATTCAGAATAAGGTCCCAGTAATAATCCTTACTGAGGAATTCAGTAAGACTCATTTCACATAATAAAGTGTAACTAATGGAAGTCCATGGCAAACATTTTACTGGCACTGTCCAATATGGTAGCTGACTAGCCAAAAGTGGTTACTTAATTTTAAATTAAAATTAATTAAAATCCAGTGCAATATAAGTTTCGATTCTTCAGTCACTCTAGTCATATTCCAAGTGCTCAGTGTGGTAATGGATATCACTGAGTGGTGCAGATATGAAATGTTTCCATAACACAGCAAGTTCTGTTTCATGGTGCTTTTATAGACAACTCAGAGCAGATCCCAGATACATGTTAGAGTTGTAAAATTTTAATAAGAGCTAACTTTATTGGATGCTCTTAAAGTGCCTGGTATTATTTTAAGTATTTTATAAGTATTATCTTATGTGATCTTCATATGGTATAATAATAACTATTATTCTATCCATTTTAAAGTCATGAATTCAGAGGGACAGGGAAGATGTTAAATAAATAAAAATGCATACAAACTTCAAGTGGCAAAGCTGCCATTGGATTCCAGACGTCTGGCTCTAGAAATATACTTTTTATAGTGCAGCTCCATGGAGTCCTATGTTAACGACAACAATTCAAATGAGTGGATAAAGGATAAAATACTCACTAAATTGTGTTGTGGCAAATTCATTTGGGAAAAATTTAAGTTAGATACATACTTTGCATTAGTTAAAAGATACAGACATAAATACATAAAATGGGTAAAAAAAAAATGTGATTGTGGGTGCCTGGGTGGCTCAGTGGGTTAAAGCCTCTGCCTTCAGCTCAGGTCCTGATCTCAGGGTCCTGGGGTCGAGCCCTGCCTCGGGCTCTCTGCTCAGTGGGAAGCCTGCTTCCCCTTTTCTCTCTGCCTGCTTCTCTGCCTACTTGAGATCTCTCTCTCTGTCAAACAAATAAAATCTTAAAAAAAAATGTGATTGTGAAAAACTAAAATCACAAAAGCTGTAGGAGAAAGCAAGGAAGTTCTACTGTTGGGGACAGTAATTCCCAGGAAAAGAAAGAACTCAGAAACTTTACAGAAAGAGACTGATAAATTTTAGCACATAAAAATTAAAAGCTGCTGTATGACAGAAGGAAGTATAGTCAAGGTTAAAAGATAGGAATAGAGGGATGGAAGATATCCGAAACAAAATAAAGTGTTATTACTCATAAAGAGGTTCCATAAATCTGTTGGAAAAGGCAAACAGCCCAGTCAAAAAAAAAAAAAAAAATAGGTGACGTTTATGGGCAAATTCCTATTTTAAGGAGAAATACAAATGACCAATAAAAATATGAAACGAAGTTTGAATTCACTGATAATCAGGGAAATGCAAAGTGAGACAGGACATTATGATTCACCTATTAGACTGAACCATTTTCAAAGGGTAATTGCATGCAGCGTTCCAGTGTTGGGGGGAATGGAACTCCCCACAAATTACTGATAAATGTGTAAATTGATATGCAATCCACGCTACAGGGTAATGTCTATCACATTTTAAAATGATATCTTTAGTCCAGCAATTCCAATTCTAGGGTTCTAACAGGTGACAAAGATTTATGCACAAGGGATGTGCTTCGCATGGCAACATTGTTTATAAAAGGGAAAACTGTTAACAACCTAAATATCTATCAACTAGGGAATGATGAAATAAACCTATTTCCCCCACTTATGACATACTTGAATTGCTTTAAAAAAAAATGACACGCATGCACTTGACACTTGGAACTCTCTCTGAGATAATATTGTGTATGTGAAAAAGCAAAACAGAACAGCACTCCTCTCCTAGCCCTCCAATTTATCTACGCTTGCAACAAAGAGGGCTGTGAGCATCCACTCCAAACCGACCTAGTTATCTCTGAGAAATGTGATCTGGGAGAGGATTTTGTTGGAGGCAGAGGGCACTTAGGTTCTCTTTTTATTCATTATAATTGGATATATATATATACAGACTGTTTGTTTATTTACTTGAGAGAGAGAGTGACAAGCAGGTGGCGAAGGGCAGAGGGAGAAGCAGACTCCCCACTGAGCAGGGAGCCTGAGTGAACAGGGCTCCATCGTAAGATGTGGGATAATGAATTGAGCCCAAGGCAGATGCTTAACTACTGAGCCACCCAGGCGTCCCGACTTAGGTATCATTTTTATGTTTTATAGAGAGGGTGTATTCTATTGTGATCAACCGATAAAAAAGAGAATTAAAAAACCCCATAAATGTACTTAATTCTTGAATTTTTTGTCTGAGGCTATTGCTATAGGCAGCGATACAGCTGAGTTTGGCAGGTCCTGGTGACTGTGGGACCCTCTTTCTGCAAACAGGGTCTTCTAAGTCTCTTTATCGGTTCTTAATAAATCGTAGGGGTGGTTGCTCCTACAGCAGCTAAATGAGGTGGTCTGTGGAGTTGGAGAAAGAAAACTAGTTGGGGTATGCTTTCTACCACTGTGGCTCTTGACTGATGAAGTTCATCTTTTTTAACCTTTAAACTCTCAGAGCTGGCTGCAATCGCCTTAGGCAATTCCATATCCCAAAGGTAGTTTTGCAAGGCAGAGGGAGAAGAGAAGAAACATAACAGGACTTCAGAAGGTGTGGTGGTTCCTCAGAGATCCCTCAGACCTTTTCTGGAAGTCAGTGAGGTTGATAAAATGTTTGTAACAATAGCAGGATGTGATTTTCCTGTTCCATTCTTATTCTACAAATCTACAGTGGGATTTTCCAGTGGCTACATAACAAGTGATGATGCCATCGCTCTGGTGATTATCAGAAATGTGTCCTTGAGTATCTTTCTGTTTTAAACCTCTTTCCACTTTGATTTCTTTCTTTCTTTTCTTTTTTTTTTTTTTTAAGATTTTATTTATTTATTTGACAGACAGAGAACACAAGCAGGCAGAGAGGCAGGCAGAGAGAGAGGAGGAAGCAGGCTCCCCGCGGAGCAGAGAGCCCGACGTGGGGTTCAATCCCAGGTCTCTGAGATCATGGCCTGAGCTGAAGGCAGAGGCTTTAACCCACTGAGCCACCCAGGCACCCCTTTCCACTTTGATTTCTAATGAATGGATATAACCCATATTAAAAAATATACTTTTTAGGGTCTTGGAGTATAAAGGGGCTCGGAGATAAAAAGTTTAATATTGCTGCTTTCCAACATCTTCAGGCTATATTCTGTCTTCATTCATAATTTCTTTAGCAATTAATCCTTACAAAAATACTTCCTAATCTTCTCTGTTCATTGTATTGTGTAGGAAACATGTAAAGAAGTTCATTTGCAAAAGAAAAATATGAAGAACCAAAAATGCATGTGTTTTTGCATGTTTAGGCTGTTTCCAGTTTTTACTTACTAAGAAATGCTACCACAATGAGCACCTACAAACACAACCTTTTACTGCATCTCTAATTATATTACTTAGGCTGGATTATCTTAGAGAATAATTGTATTTTCACAAACAGTTAAAAAAATTAAACCACTTTGTAACCCCACCAGCAATGTCTGAGAGTACCCATTTCCTTACAATGTCCATTGCAGTGAATAATTTTATTCCATCTGCCAATATGATAGGTGAAAAATGGTTTCTTAATTGTTTCATCTATTTCTAATGTAGTTAAGAAATCAAATCAAATAGGGTCATTTAAGAGTCATTCAATGAACACATGTAGGCATTAGACAGACCTGAGCATGCCTTTTCTCATACATTAACCACTGTGTAAAAAAAAAATCACATCTCATTTCCTAAACCATCTATATGTCTTCTCATTAGGTCAACTCCAGTCCCTTAACACATGAGGATGGTATTGTGTGGGCAAGTCATCGTGATTTTCCTTCCAATAAAGGGAGTGAGAATATCTGCTAGCTAACGTGATATAATTAAGTAGGAAGTATTAGGAGCAGCATGAGAAGGAAGAAATTATTATTCTAATGGGCTAGAAAAGAGAGTTTCTCACCAATAAGATCCTATTCACCATGAATGATCATCCTATAAACCATTCCCCACTGTGCTGAATCAAACAGGCAGATATTTTTAACTTGGGCTTCCTTTTTTCAACCTGTCTAATTGGATTTTAAAATCTGTTATTAGACAGAAATAGCAAACTGGCCCTACAGGAAGGCTCCCCGTATGCTGTTAGGATGTTTCCATAGTTTTGCTAGATTTAATCACATTTCATTCATAAAGATTAGCTAAAAACGAAGAAGGAAATAGATTGTTCCCAACTGGATTCATAGCAACAGCCTAGTAGCTTCTGAGTGGGGCAGAGGTGGTTGACAGGGAGGGTAGGAGCCTGTTTTGCTCTAACTAAAATGACCAAAATTCCCAGAATTTAAAAACAATAACAACAACAACACAATAAAGGGCATTAGGCAGTGGCACTTAAATATCTCCTAAGTTTGGAGATATGTGTTTTGTTTTTTCTGTCATTTTTTTTTTTTACATTTTTGTTATAAAATACTGGAAAGCAATTAAGTTATAAAACAAACATTTAAATTTACCTGTAATATCAAACTCCAAGACAGTCAACATTTTAGTGGCATTTTTCCCCTTTAAGGTATTACAAGAATTTATTTAAAAAAAAAATCAAATGTCATTTTCCATACCTTTGACATTTACATATTAAGCAGGAGAAGGGAACATGGTACTATTTACAGTACTGAAGATAGCATTGAGATGGGTAATATCCATTTACTGATGGAAGAGATGGGACAGAAGCCCCACATTCAGTCATTTTAGCCAGGCATGGGTTTCCATTCCTGAGAATTAGGATAATAATTCTGGTCAGAGAGATGCATCGTCTTTACAGTACCAAAAAATTCAATTGGCTACAGAGAAGGCAGTTAACAAATAGTTAGAATGAGAAAAAAGAAAACTTCAGCCTTCTTTAGCTAGTCCTGCGATCTATAGCTTTAAAAATATCAAGCTTCTGTACTCGAGGTGAACTTACATAGTGTCAGATCACTCAGTTGTATACCTGAAACTAATGTAATATCATGTGTCAATGATACTTCGGAAAAAAAAGGTGTAAAAAAAGATGAAAAGATGTTTAAAAAGTAAAGCTTTTTTTTTTTTTTTTAATTTTGGGAATTTATGGAGGTATTTGGCCCCAAGTAATCTCTGTTTCCTCTTTCATGCCTCTCTCCCTCATAATATAACAGGTATCTAATTAACACCCAATTTACCTGTGTATCCTGCCTGACTTTGACTTTGGAAGTCTTTACAAAAGCCACTATCGCCAGTAGGATCCATTGCATAATGGAGAATATGGCAAGACTCACTAAGATGGTTTGGGACAGACGCAGGGGTTGGTGAGCTCTCTGCTACCAGAAGACAAACATCCCAAAGTGCTTTCCTATCACTTTCCAACAAAACTGGGTTTAATTATTGTAAAACCACCCTCAGTCTTAATGTTTCACATTAGAGTTAATTTATGCTTGCTTGCTTGCTTGCTTTTCCTTGAAATCTTATTGGTGGAGAGTGGTCCTGAGAAAACCAATCAGGAGAAGCCCTCCCCGCCAAGCCGACAGTCCACATTTTCAGCAATGTTCAGTCACTGCTACTCTTGCCTTCCTCAGGAAAAGTAGAAAGGGTAAGCTGCACTAATGGGCAAATGCATGATTGTTCCCAAGGATCATCTAATGCATAAAATGACTCTCTAAGGTTGTTCCCTTTTCCACTTACTATATAGGAAAGTCATACTACTTTTCACCAAGGCGATGGAGCAGAAGAATGGAATTTGGGTGAATACTCCTGCATTTTATTTCTCATTAAAATAATTCCTTTTTGTCTCCTTAGCTCAAATCTCTGAACAATTTTTGTATAATCACCAACCTTTCATCAAATTACAGTTCTGTTCCCCAGCGAATAATTATGTATGATCAGAAAAACACAGGGAAAAAAAGAGCATCGAGCTCCTGTGTTGAGCTACTGAGTAGGTTCTTTGCATCTGCTCTTTCTAGCCTTCTCTGCAACTCGATTCCATTACGATGATTAAATTACATGTACTGTCCACTTTTGATTACATAAGCAATGTAAAATCAATGCAGGAATATTTGTAAAATAAAGAAAAACAAAATCTTTTGCTTTTTAAGCAATATGCCATATGTATTTTCTCAATACATATGCCATATGTATTTTTATAGTTGTTCTATAAAATAGACTTTAAAGACTGTATTAATATTTCAATTATTTATGTACCACAAATTCATTCATTCATTCATTCATTCATTTTAATTTTATATTTGTTTCCATCTGTTTTCTCTAACAGAAGCCTACCACTGTGGTGATCACCCTTACAGACGTAGTGTTGAACACAATTCTGATTGAGAAAGCCATTCCTAAAAACAAAAAAAGTATGTTTGCTAGGATGAAATATTTCTATTTCTAAGTGAAGGACTTTGGATGAATTGTAAGATTTTCATGCATTAGTACGTGAAAAAATATGTTCAAAATGATTAAAATTTTCACACTAACCATAGTTTGTGTCAATGGTTTTGAATTTATTTACTTTTATAATCCATTGAGGGTACAGCTAACATTTTTAAAGATCCTCTATTATCTCAGGCACTGTTGGATATTTTCACAAATATTATTTCTTATTTGTTTCTCATTTTTTATTATATCATCTATTTATTTTAAAAATAATTAATTTATTTATTTGACAGACATAGATCACAATTAGGCAGAGAGGCAGGCAGAGAGAGAGGAGGAGGAAGCAGGGTCCTTGCCGAGCAGACAGCCCAACTCGGGGCTCCATCCCAGGACCCCAAGATCATGACCTGAGCCGAAGGCAGAGGCTTTAACCCACTGAGCCACCCAGGTGTCTGTATTATATCATTTATGACATAGATAATACTATCCCTTGTTTGCAAGTGAGAAAACTACAGTCAACATCCAAGGTAATTTGTTTTGTGGCAATCAGGACTAGAAGCTACTCTGACTGGTAGATAGATGATGAGCACTCTCTCTGTGACAATAAATGTAATCAGTACCCCTGTCACAGAAGGGCCCCAATTTTCTTTTTTTCATTGATTAGTTCTGACCCACAGACGAACAGAAATGACATATTCTTGTAAAACTATCCTGCTAATAATGCAGTAATTGCAGCAGTCTAGTTAAAACAAGTCTAATCACGCCACTGATCTGCACAAAATCTTCCAGTGGTTTCCTATCTTCTACCAAGTGCTGAATCAAACAGAGGCCAACATGATCTGTATTCCCCACCCTCACCTTTCTGACCTCATTGCCACCTCACTCAGTGAGCTGCAGCCATACCAACCTGCCTGATCTCCATCAAACATACCATGGCCAAACCCTGCCTTTGCACCTGCTGTTCCCTCTTCCAGCACGCCCTTCTTCCAAACGCGTACATTGATTACTCACTCAACTCCTTCAAATCGTTACTAAAAATGCTGCATCCTTAATGACCTGATTATCCACTTTACAATGTCAACAATCTTTGAATCCTGATATATCCTAACCCTCTTCCCTTCTATATGTTCTCTGTGGTGCCACCACAGAGCTCTCAGCAAGTGTTACTGAATGCATGGCGAATATCATCTCTTCCTATCCTTGCTTTTGATCAGGATTCCAGGTGCATGAATATAGCTCCACGAGGACACAGATGACAGTTTCATTCCCTATTGCCTCCCTGGTTCAAAGAAACATGGTTGGCCGGTGGTAGGCACACAATAAATACATGCTGAAGGAAATGGCTAAGGACTAAGAAAATTATTGAAATTACATGAATGATACAGAAGTTTGTCCCTAAGACCTCAACACTCCCCAACCCCCGTCCTCTCTTGCTTTCCTCTTATTTCTGTTTGCTTGTTTTACTGTCTCATACTTTTCCTCCCCTCCGTCCACTTCCTTGAAAAGAACGGGCTTGCTCATAGTTTCCTAGGAGGACCAACACATGTGACATCAGAGGTGCATTAAGAACCACACAGCCTGTGACAAAGCCCGTGACAAAGGTCAAATTCCAGTATCTGATACATGGACC
This sequence comes from Mustela nigripes, assembly GCF_022355385.1. NCBI lineage: Eukaryota > Metazoa > Chordata > Mammalia > Carnivora > Mustelidae > Mustela > Mustela nigripes. The sequence continues at coordinate 28,529,715 of NC_081574.1, read as the reverse complement.
CACACTGCCATTTGTAACTGAGAGTCCCACAGGGTTTTATTTTATTATTATTATTTTTAAAGATTTTATTTATTTATTTGACAGAGAGAGATCACAAGTAGACAGAGAGGCAGACAGAGAGGGAGAGAGAGAGGGAAGCAGGCTCCCCGCTGAGCAGAGAGCCCGATGCGGGACTTGATCCCAGGACCCTGAGATCATGACCTGAGCGGAAGGCAGCGGCTTAACCCACTGAGCCACCCAGGCGCCCTCCCACAGGGTTTTAAAAAGATCAACTACACCAGTGGCCTTCACAGGGCATTTTGGATTGCTAAGAAAAATCAGTTTAAAAGTTCCCTGATACAACTCAATAGCAAAAGCCAAATAATCCAATTAAAAAATGGGCAGAGGACCTGCATAGATGCTTTACCAAAGAAGACATATAGATGGCCAACAGGTAGATGAAAAGGTGCTCAATATCTCTAATCATCAGCGAAATGCAAATCGAATCCTCAATGAGGTATCACATCACACGTGTTAGAATCCTGGTTTCAAAAAGACAAGAAATAACAAGTGTTGACAAGGATGTGGAGAAAAGGGAACCCTTGTGCACTGTTTGTAACAATGTAACTTGGCACAGCCACTGTGGAAAGCAGTGTGAGGCTCCTCAAAAAATTAAAAATAGAATTACCATATGATCCGGCACTACTTCTTCTGGGTATTTATCTAAAGAAAACAAAACCTACTAACTTGAAGAGATACATGCAACCCTATGTTCACTGAAGACAAAACATGAAAGCAGCCTAAATGTCCACGAGTGGATGAATGAATAAAGAAACACACACACACACACACACACACACACACACACGACTATTACTCAGCCCTGAAAAGAAGGAAATCTCTCCATGTGCAACAACACAGATGGACTTGAGGACATTATGCTTAGTGAGTTAAGTCAGAAAAAGATGAATACCATAGACCATCACTTCTATTGGAATCTAACAACAAAAACAAAAAAACACTCCACCCTCCACCCAACAAGCAAACAAATAAACATATATACAAAGAACATGGTAGCGGTTGCCTGGCATGGAAGAAGGGGGTTGGGCAAATGGTTAAAGGGGGTCAAAACGGACAAAACTGTATTTTCAAATAAGTTGCTCATGGAGATGTAACGCAGAGCATGGTGACCACAGTTAACAATATTGAACTGTATATTTGAAAGTTGCTAGGTGAGTAGACCTTAAAAGTTCTCATCCAGGGGCACCTGGGGTGGCTCAGTTGGTTAAGCGACTGCCTTCAGCTCAGGTCATGATCCCAGAGTCCTGGGATCGAATCCCGCATCGGGCTCCCAGCTCCATGGGGGCTCTGCTTCTCCCTCTGACCTTCCCCCCTCCCATGCTCTCTCTCACTGTCCCTCTCTCAAACAAATAAATAAAAATCTTAAAAAAAAAAAGTTCTTATCCAAATATTTTGTGGCTACATATGGCGATGAATGTTAACTAGACTTATTGTGGTGATTTTACAATATGTACGAATACCAAATCATTATGTTGCCTATCTGAAACTAATACATGTCAGTTATATCTCAATAAAAAAAATAAAAATAAAAGTATTTCAAAGGACATTCAAACGTTCTTTTTACAACAAAGTGAAAAAAATGGACAAAGATCCTTTTACCCTGGTGTTCCATATTACAAATAAAAAATAAGGTAAGAAATATCTGGTGGGATTTTTCTTCTTTGCCTTTATTCTAGCTGGTTGCACTTTTCTTATGAACACCACAAACATAAGAAATTAATGCTCAACCAGTTGATCAGTATGCTTTATTTGCTGTATACCAAAAGTTTTCATGTGAGAAATAGATCTCTGTAAATATTCTATATATATGTTCCTCACTAGACAAACAGAACATTCAGCAATACTGAAGTAATCGGCCTTGCTACTGTGAAAACCAGACCGACACCCTCAGGCGACTTCTGGTGATGCCACAACATTGTGGCATCTAGGATAGAAATGCGTTGAGACCACTAGGATAGAAACAGGCCAACGGTACATGTAAATAGTTGAATCTGATATATTTGACAAACTCAGGTATGGTCTATGTAAATTGAGAGAGACGGGCCCCCCCCCCCCCCCCCGCTGTTTATCTTGCTACTTCCTAAGTCATTGTGATTCACAGGACTCGGGTCTTAAATCGAGGAGTTAACAGGGATACCTAGAAGCACTTGACTCTGACACAACAGGACTCGAAGATGTAATGGACCATTTCATGTGAAAATAAGTTCCTCATCACTGGAGAGATTCAACTCAAGATTGTAAAATCACCTTTTTGGAATATAATGTCAGCCTCAGGGAGAGGCCAAATTCTTTTGACTGAGATTCCATGGACTTGTACAGGAAAGCTGTTATAAGTTACATTTTTTTAAATATAAAAAAGAGGCAATTTTATTCTGTCTAGAGCTCCCACTGCAGAACCTGGGACCTATTGTGGGGCAGTTACAATTCAGGATGGATGCTGGTTGAATACAATTCTTGGGCCACACACTTTTATTTACTCTCCTTCCTGAAATGCCATGAAATTGACAACAAAAAATTAAAATGATTCTAAACCCTTAAGAACTAAGCAAACACAAAGAAACTTACCAATGCATAAGAATGTTTTTTAAAAGATTTTATTTGAGATAGAGTGAGAGAGAGAGAGAGAGAAAGAAGCACAAGCAGGGGAAGTTGCAGAGGAAGAGAGAGAATCAGACTCTCCACTGAATAAGGAGCCCACTCAGGGTTCCATCGCAGGGGTCTTGATCCCAGGACTCTGGGATCATGACCTGAGTCAAAGGCAGATGCTTAACAGACTGAGTCACCCAAGTACCCCATGATGAGAATTTTTAAGTCTTGTGGAAGATCAGGTAAAAGGCATCTGAGTGGCAAACTGATTTATTCACATGGAGGAATCCTTAACCTGGGTACTAGCAGATAGTTATAAAGACAAGACCTAAGTCAGTTTGCCTGAAAAATACCCAGGAAACCTCAGAACTCAAAGGCAGTAGTTTTTCAGGAAGGTAAGGGAGATGATGTACAGAGAAAACAAGAGAATTAGTTGAAAGTCTGCATATGGTGTTAATACTAGCCTGTTCCTCCCTGTTACTGAGCAGAGAGAGGACATACGTTATTACCACCATCTCCATAACAGCTTGGGGCTTTTACCTCTGAGGAAATTGAGTCAAGCAGGCATCACACTTCACACGAAGGTGTAACAAGGGCAGAGGGTGGCAGGTAGGGGAAGACAGAATGAAAACAGGGTATTTGGTGAGGAATATACATGCTGAATGGAGACAGCCAGCTCCCTGGTTCTAAAATGCCTTCAACCAGACTTGGGATCCTCAGGTAGGAAACTGGTAAATCGGATAGTCCTAGAGAAATATAGCCGATACTAACATCTGGAGTGCTTCTTGTAGAAAAGGCAGCTTTCTTCCCGCTCACTTTGTGATAAGTCCCCCTCATTGACAAGCCCTGCCGACATGCACAGAGGTCCTGATACTCTTTTAGATGCTGCATTCTTTTTTTTTTTTTTAATAGTTTATTTATTTACTTGACAGAGAGAGGGAGAGAGAGGAAGAGAGGGAGAAAGAGAGCACAAGTAGGGGAAACAGCAGGCAGAGGGAGACATAGGCTCCCCACTTAGCAAGGAGCCCGATGTGGGAATGGATCCCAGGACACTGGGATCATAACCTGAGCCCAAGGCAGATGTTTAACTGACTGAGCCACACAGGCATCCCATCAATGCTGCATTCTTAAATATAAGTGGGCCACAGAGGTCACCAATGAATGAGAAAATCCTTTGTTATGAAGAGACCCAAGCAAATAGGGGGGAAAAAGCCACCAAGAGAAAATTAAGATAATTTAAAGAGTAGATAAAACATTTAAAAAAAAATTCTCAGTTACAGAGAAGTATGTTCTGGGGGCACCTGGTTGGCTCAGTGGGTTAAAGCCTTTGCCTTCGGCTCAGGTCATGATCCCAGGGTTGTGGGATAGAGCCCCACATTGGGCTCTCTGCTCTGCAGCGAGCCTGCTTTCTCCCCTCTCTCTCTCTGCCTGCCTTTCTGCCTACTCGTGATCTCTGTCTGTCAAATAAATAAAACCTTAAAAAAAAAAAGGGAAGTATATTCCTTAAACAAGCACGGTATTACTGTATGAAACAGTATGAAATGAATAATCAGAACACATGAGCAAAAAGTGTTTTTAGAAGTTAAAAGTAGGATATCTAAAATTAAAATATCAAGAGAAACAATGAAAGATAAAATTGAGATAATTTCCAAGAAATTGAATACCAGAAGGTATTTTAGAAAAATAGGACAGAGAAGATCAGTACAGAGATCCAGAGTCAAACTCCAAGAAATTCCAGAAAGTGAAATACTAGAGACAAAAGGAAGTGAAGGAAATTAGAGAAACAAGATGAGAAAATTCCTCAGTGGTTGCACTAAAGGCCCAAAACAGTAAGATTAAAGATATATATATATCATTATTAAATTTTAGAACATTTGGGATAAGAGACCATCCAAAAGAGAAACAAATTAAACACAAAGCATTAGGAATAAGAATGTCATTGAACTTCTCAAAAACAACAGTTTAAGAAAAAGTGACAGCCGAGCAAAAATCTCCAAAATTCTAAGAGGAAATGACTTTCAATCTCTATTCTATATTCTGCCTAACCAAGTAACAATGAGTGTGAAGGTGTAATAAAGTCATTTTCAGACAGACAAGGTCTAAACATTTTTTTCATAGGTATGCGTACTTGAACACTATGGAGAATATATTAAATAGAGAGGAAAACAAAGAAGGTCTAAGAATGTATCAAGGCCACAGCTCCAACAGAAAGCACCTTGTTGAAGTTAAAGCAGGAGATGGAGGGCTGAGGGAAAGAGACATCACTATGAAAAACAAAATGAAATTGATGAAGGTTAAGTTTAGGATAGGCATATGACAGAGAAATTGAATAAAAGGAAAACAGGTTTAGAGAAAACCAAACAAATGGAAATCTAAAGCAATCATTAACTCCAGGAAAAATGTAGGATTATTTAAGGTAAGAGTAGGGGTTGTAGCACAATGGTTGGCTCAGAAGAGAGCAACATTTTCATAGGCAATCTACAATGTAAATACTAACTATAAGTTGTGACACAATATTGAAGAGGGAGGAAGGGGAAGATGGCTTCTTATAAGAATTAAATAAGTTTTTTTTATATGAACTTCAATACAAATAAATAATAAATGACCATCTATCCTCTTTTTTGTTTTTCAAAATTTTAATCTCCCTTTGAGAAAGCAACATGGTTTAGGGCAAAGAACACAGGCTTAAGAATAAGACAACTCTGTTATTAATGAATTTCAGGTTGCTTAAATCATTAGAACATTGGTTTCTTGCCAGTCAAATGGACGTCATATTGACCTCAAGAAATCTGTGTGAAGCTCAAATGACATACAAAATCAGAAAACACATGCACAATAAATGTTTCTTCTTGTCCCTTCTTTCAACTTTACCTAAATGTCTAGATGCTGGAAAAAGATTCATTATGAAAACATGACATTTTCAGGCAATTGCAGCATTAAATATCACCCCAAGGGTAGCTAAGTTACCTTGATTAGAAAACAATGCCCTTTACCAAGAACAGGATGATCAAGCAATGATCTTGCCAGAGAGCATAAATATAAGCGTTGTTCAACCTGCCAAAATATTGCCCAAATCCTCATGTAGTATTTGGCACAGGAATAGTCATTCATCCTCAGGAAAAGCCTGGATGGGGTGTGTGTGTGTGTGTGTGTGTGTGTGTGTACACATGCGCGCACACATACCTTTAGTGATCTCAAAGTACGAGGGAAATGTACTTTGAGGTGAGGATCATTTTCTGGGATATGACCAAGCATTAAGACAGCATTTGCAACCTTTTGCTCAAAATGTCAGAGGGTTCTGCAAGTTCAAAAAAAATGTGCAGGAAGGAGGAATCAAGGGAATCAGAAAAACTGATTTAATTTAAGAAGCATCAAATATTAGGAAAGAAGTCTCCTAAAGCTTGACTTAAGGCCAGCACCCATTTCTCAGTTTGTTTTGTTGGAATGAGTGGCCCAAAGCTAGACAATTAGACAATAAGTTAACTATATATATGGTATATATATATATCCCAGATGTTTATGGTTGTGTGACTTTTGGCAAATCACTTAAAAGCAGTCACTTAGAAAAGGTCAAAATTGAAAGGAGACTTGGAGATGATTTGATCCAACCTCTCACGTTCTGAGTAAGAAATCAAGGCCCCAGAAGTGATATACCATACCTAAGGCAGAGACGTGGGCAAGCTCTGAGGCACATTATGCCCAGGTTAGCCCTAGGCATGTGTAGGCAACGGGATTAATTCAGTCACCAAATCAGCCTTTAGCAGAGATTGTGAAGCAATGAATGTAAAATCTGGGCAGGCTCCCAGGGATAAGGTTAAAGGGAAGAGGCTGAGAGCAGATCACCACGTCTGTAAAAGAACAAGAGAATTTGCAGAAGGCTATGATTTTTTTTTCCCCCTTTCAGAGTAAGAATGTTCTGATAAGAACACCTGGCCAAAACCAAAAACCAAAAAAAAAAACCACCAACCACTTTAGACACAGAACGATCTCATTCCAAAAAAACTCAGGGGAGCAAGCATATGGAAAAGATGAAACAGAATAATACCATGCTAAAGAAGATAAGAGGGAGACTATGAATATGTCTTTGGTTCACAGATCTTACTTCTATTTAATGAGACATACTGTTGAACATCCTTGGCTTCATTTGAATGTCCTTTGAAAAGCCATCATTCCACAATGGGATGAAAGGTGAAGATTTTTCTTGGAAATGTTAGACTATTTCCTTGTTGGCATTCATCATTTGCAAACTAAGACTTTAATAAAAACTGCCTCCTCTCTGTTCCCAGGGCTCTCCTTTGGGTGCATTTCTGCTTTGGCGAACTCCCACTGACTCAGAGAACGGATGTGTTGTCTGAATTGGGCATTCTCACTCTCTCATCCCATTTTATCTAGTTTTTCCCACTCACCATCAAGTACTCTGAATCCAAAGTTCTAGGTAGAGATGATGACAGATTCCTTTTATCAGAAAGCCACCCCTCATGAACACAGGGAGAGCCTTGTGATGCCCCTTCCCTTCAGGTCTCTTCTCTCCTCAGCCCACATCCACATGCTGCCTCCATCCACCCCCGTGACTGCTCTAGGATTAGGAGTAATTCATGCCACATAGAGGGACCAAAAATATGTTTGATGAACTGCAAGGATGTGTACAGGTCAACTGGTTTCCAAAGTGTATGAGTGCGCATGCACACACACACACACACACACACACACACGTTGTATATATTCATTCTCTGTTTATTGGAATCCAAAGAACAGCAGGCATGGTCTCCATTGCCCAGTTTCTGTACCAGCTCTAGCATAGTAACTCTCCACTCACTTGGCATTGTCAAGGAACGAGGCCTTCCCTAAGACCTCGTTGTTCTAGGACCCTCTAACCCACTTCTTCACTGACAATATTAATACCAAATCAGCTGCAATGCAAGAAAGGGGGAGTTTTCTTAATTATGCAATTCTCTATTTTATAAAACACACTGTTTGACGTCTGTCCTAAGATTTATTTCAAGGTCATCACCGTAACCGTCAATGACTGCATTTTGTTTGTAAGTACACTCAGCGATCACTGTGGTTTTGGATGTAATGGTGTGACATTGTTAAGCTTTTTTATTATTCTATTCCCTCTTAATGGATTTTCTGATTCCTATTCTAAGCTGTTGGCTTCTAATGTACATTGGTAAACCCAACAGGTCAACGTATCAGAATTACGTCAGGTCTGAGACAGCCTTTGACTAAGAGCCAGAATGCATGAGCTTTCATGTTGACCTACTTTAACCGTTTGGGGGATTTTGATACCTACTGCTTGCTTCCATGCTAGACGATCCCATTTCCCAGAAAACTAACCTTTCCGAGTCCAAGGTGTTTCTGAAAATGCTGTTGACAATAATAGTGCTGCTGATGAAATGCCTTCCACTTTGATAGTACTAAATAATTTATACATAGGTAAACCAACTGCTCTAGTTATTTCCTAGGGATGAGCTATACTCCCAGAGAAGTTGGTAACAGAATACTAGGAAACTTGTTTCAAATTAAAAATTTATTTTCTGACTATGATTTTCTTTGGGAGAACAACTTTCATACTTGCAAGAATCATCTGTAGAAAATCCCTCTAACTTTTTTTTATTCAAAGAAGTATAATAAGGGGGCATATTACAAAGGAACTGGCTCGCCTAGAAACATTTCCCAAATGAGAATATGCTTTGGAGCCATGTTTTTCTCTGATCTTATTTTTTGCATGTTTTAGAGTCAATGCTGCACACATCTCCCACCTTTACTCCAATTATTAAAGTGATGGAGAAGAAAATTCAGTAAGTGGCAATGGTTTTGAATGCCAAGGCGCTGGGGTTCTAGGTCGGATCCCTAGTCTCACCCGAGCGCTGTTTATCAGGCTGACTAACTATGCAAGGGCCTGGGAATAACTCTCTTTGCTCCACCTAACGGTGCATGGAAGGAAGGTGGTGTGTGTGGCGGATGAATGGATTCTGCCAACAGAATGAGGGGTGAGAGGTGGATTACCACAATATGGAACACCATTCCTGCTATTTTTTTTTATACAAAAAATGTTAAACCTTTACGTTTCCCAGAGATAGGGAAAAAGTAAATGCTCCCATTTGAATAGGGTTATGTCTGCCTACATTTTATGGGCTGTGCAGATCGTGTGTAGAACTTTTTTCCAAGGTCACTACATAATTTAGAGGACCCCAAGGTGGGGAGGGGGTTATTGCCAAACTGGGAAAAGCAGGGCCGAGGGGAACTGTACCGACAAAGCTTTCATGGTAGACCCTTAAAGCAGCATGGGGCTATTTAAAGATGAAAAAATGGAAGCTTGGGGATGAGAAGGAATGGTTTACTAAGTGAGCACAGAAGGGCTGAGTCACTCAGTGTATTAGTGTCCTAAGGCTACCGTTAACAAAGTACCATAAACTGGGTGTCAGAGATGTTTGTGTCGCTCTCCTAGAGGCTCAAGGTCTGAGATGCAGGCATCGGCAGGACCATGTGTCCTCTGAAGGCTCTAGGAAAGGGTCTGTTCCACGTCTCTTGCTTGGCTCCTGGTAGTTCCCTCACGTGCAGCAATTTAACACCAATCTTCACATGGCATTCTCCCATGTGCCTATCTAGCTCTGCATCCACTCTTTCCCTATTGAGATTAGATTATACCAGTCCTATGGGACTAGGGCCCGCCTACTGAGCTCCTTTTAACTCGATTACCCTTGTAAAGACCCTATCTCCAAATAAGACCACCTTCTGAGCTACTGAGGGTTAGGGTTCCAACATACCTTTTTGGGGGAACACAATGCAACCGAGAACACTGAGTCTCTAACCAAACCCAGTGTTCCAATTCCCAGGTCAGTTTCCCAATACCCCATCGGGCACTGCCCCCGATGTTTGTATGTTTTGTTTGTTTTTGTTTTTCTGAGTATACGTCCCTGGTTGTCTGCTGAAGTCAACTGTAAATGATTTGGGGATTTTTTTCTCTAGCATCAGTGCTCCATTAGTGTAGATAATTAAAAGTTGATTGCGGCAGGCATTATTTTTCATTTCTAAAAGCCTGCATGAAGATGGAATGGCTATTTTCCTGGAAGGAATGGGAATAATCCATCACCCTGACACTGAGGGGAGTTCCACCAAAAAAAAAAAAAAAAAAAAAAGGAGAGAGAGAAAGAAGAAAAGCGCTTTATCAATGTGATTCATTATTATCATCAACAGGGTCACTGTGGCTATACTTCATTCATTTATTACCATTTCATACCCACAAATCGAGGATCCAACCCAGACCATGCTATTTCAAAAACGGTATATCATACGAGTGGGCCTATCTTCTTAGAAATAAGGAAAAATAACAATGAAAGCCTCAGATCCTGACACCCATTTATTCATTATTCAGAAAATACGTAAGCAAAATAGTTATTTATTTGTATGCCAGCTACTGGTCTAGGTGCTTAAGAGGTATCAGGGCATAAAATGAAGCCCTGCCCGCTAAACTTACATTCTTCTTTTTTTTTTTTTTTTTTTTAAAGATTTTATTTATTTGGCCGACAGAGATAGAGGCAGGCAGAAAGAGAGGGGGAAGCAGGCTCCCCGCTGAGCAGAGAGCCCTACTCAGGGCTCGATCCCAGGACCCTGAGACCATGACCTGAGCCGAAGGCAGAGGCTTTAACCCACTGAACCACCCAGGCACCCCACTTACATTCTTGATAAATAAATTATATAATATATTGGAAGATGGGAAACACAGAGCAGGGTAAGGGGGGTTAAAGGTTCTGGGGTGTGTGTGTGTGTGTGTGTGTGTTGGGGGCTGGTGCCTACAATATGGGGTGAATCAAGGACAGGAGAGCATTTGGGAAAGTCTGGAGTAAGTAAGAAATTGAGTGCTGACTTCTCCGGAGAAGAGCCAGCATAAAGCACTTGAAACAGGATCAGTTCTGTGTTCCAGAAAAGGCAAGAAGGCCAGTCTGGATCTCCACGACACCGATGGGGGAAGACATGCTTGTGTTGTGCTCCTGTGCCAGGTCCAATGAGGTTTAACAACTTCAGCCTCTGGAAGCTTCCTTGACTCTTTTCTGCCTCTAAGTCTGAGATTCTCTGGACCTTCCTTGGCTCTCTTTGTTGGCTGCCAACCAACAGCATTAAAATGGGCGGCAAATTTGCAACAACATGGATGGAACTAGAGCGTATCATGCTTAGCGAAATAAGTCAAGCAGAGAAAGACAACTATCATATGATCTCCCTGATATGAGGAAGTGGTGATGCAACATGGAGGCTTAAGTGGGTAGAAGAATAAATGAAACAAGATGGGATTGGGAGGGAGACAAACCATAAGTGACTCTTG
>NC_081574.1:28510693-28518346 GCF_022355385.1 Mustela nigripes | reverse complement strand
AAAAAAAAAAAAAATGGGCGGCAAAGTGCGAAAGGAAGGGTTAATGCCCTGTTACGGGCTACACAGTCCTTCTTCTATCATCCTCGCTCCCATCACCTGCCCAGCGAAATGTCGTATTGGTGAAAAAATAAAACTGATTTCATTTTTAAGTAGGTTCATCCCAGCAGGTTGATCACATAAGTGAAACCTGTATTCTGTTAACAAAGCCAAGCAAATCCTTCTCTCATGGGAAAAAGGCTTGACCTTACATATGTCTATGATAATGTTCTTTAGTGCAGCATTCTCACCAACATGGAAGTGAATTTGTTCACATCAAAGAAACCCCCTGTGGTCAGATAATTCTCCATGGCTTCTCACATCTCTGTACATCTTGTGAACAGGAGATTTAGTAACTTCATTCACGGCTATTGTTTCCAGAGTATTTGCCTAGTGAAAATCCATTAGAAGACAGAGATAGTGTCTCCTTTTAGAGCAAGGGGAAGTTTATATACTATCCACCATAATAAAGATTATTTCGTTCTCTGGACTAAAGGATCATCAGCTCATTATAAAATCTGGGTGTTCCCCAAGTTTAGCTTTTCCCTCCCCGCGATGTATGCAGGCTCTCTTCCCTCTGGCCCCTAACACCTGGATTTTAAGGAGCTCTACAAATTCCTGGAGGAATCAGATCCCCTCATCTCTGACCTGGGAGTCTTGTGTATTCTGCCAGCACCCATGTGACAGACTAACTTAATAGGCTGCAAGTGGGGGTAAAACCACAGATTTTACATCCACCAGAAAGCACTCTTGAGAGAACTGAATCAAAAAAATGTTCATACCCATAAGGAACATTCCAAGAGAAACACCATCTCTGTAACTATTTGGGTCATGAAATTTCTATTTGAGACTAGCGATTTGGTTGTTCTTTAAGGCACATAATAAAAAGTAGGGTTGAGAGCACTATGTACGTGTTCATTGCTCTCAACTTTGCAGAGCCAGCTGTTGTAAGGGTGAAACTGAACAGATCAGCCAGGACCTCACAGATGTTCCCTTCATTTGCTCAAGAAAAAGTTCAGAATTTGGATTTTGGTAAAGAAATGAGAGAACCAAGAGGGTCACTAAGATCAAGTGAGTATTCTAATTTTGCCACAAAGGCAGTCAAGATGATCTTGTAACCTACTGAGTAGTTGGAAATATTTTCTCTTTTATTATAAAGGGTCTTAGAAGAAATATCTGCAAAGTGAAGCATTTTATTTTTTTTTTATTTTTAATTTTTTTTTTAGCAAGGGCACATAATGAGACAGTCAACTGGTACCTTATTCTTTTTCAGTTTGTCAACAAGGTTGGCAAGTAACTATTTGAATAAATTAATGTGCCCATTCCAACTGATTTACTTGGTTAGTTTTGAATAGAGAAGAGAAATAGAATGTACAAAGGCATTGTGTGAGAGTGTATGAGAGGTAGTATGTAAGTCATCAAAATATAACCCTCATTTAATAAGAGAATGGATGATGTCTCCCACTGAACAAGGATCTGCTGGGTCTTCTGGAACCATGAGGACACTAATGGCAATCCAGTACTAATGGAAGCCCTGGTGATCAGGAGATGACCATATGGCCAGTTGAGATTCTCAGAGGAACATGATGCGGTATCAAGTAAGTGGATAAATATTTCCAAAGACTCTACCCATCAGCAGCGGCACCATTTCAGTTCTTGCCCACTGTGTCTTGCTCTCTTGAGAAAAGCAAGCAGTGAGACTCAAAGAAATGGGGCCAGTCGCTAAGAGGACCACCGAATAGCACAAGGGTGGAAGAAATGCCAACAAAATCAGAGCTTTTGAGCTGCCTCACTATAGCAGGCACTAACCCGGACACTTTTTGCCTTCTTTTTTCATCCTCTCAATAATCTTATATGGTTTGTATTATTATGTCCATTCCAGATTAAAAAAAAAGAAAAGCAAGGCTAAGGAAATGTACCACTGGCCTACTGCTAGTCAGATGTAGAGCTAGGACTTGGCTTTTTTGGCCGGTACACACTGCACTGATTTTTACTTTGTTCATTGCCTTGGTTTACTATTGCTGCTGTAGCAAATTACTGCAAATTTTGAGGTTTAAAAACATAAATTTATTATCTATCAGTTCTGTTGGATAAAAGTCCAATGTGCTTTCACTGGGCTAATAGCAAGGTGCTAGTAAGGTGTTCTCAGGGCTGCATTCCTTTTGGGACACTCTCGGGGAGGATCCATTTTTGGGGCTGTCTTAGCATCTAGCCATGGCAGCCTGTATCCCATGGCTGCTGGCCTCCTCCATCTTCAATACCAGTGACATCTCGGGAATCATTCCTCCTTAGTCACACTCACTCTGACTCTTCTTCTGCCTCCCTCTTCCGTTTAAGAACTCCTCTGATTACACTGGACCCACACACGGATAAACCAAGGTAATCTCCCTTTTCTGTTAGTTGTTAACCTTTATTCCATCAGCAGACCTCCCTTTCTTTTGTCCCGTAACATTCCCAGGTTCTGGTGATTAGGATGTGAACATCTCTGGCAGATGCCCATGGTGTCGTTATTTTGCAGATCACACCAGCCAGACTAAAGTAAGTGTTAAAATTCATATTCCTATTTAAAGACATCGGCAAAAGACATTAAGAGTGGTAACTAAGATACTCCAGTCATTCCTGGATCTTTCACGAGGATGCCAGCCTTCAGAGAGTGATCACGTAACGTTCTAGAACTTATGACCACATTCCTCTGCAGCAGCCGGCCAAGGGAAGGGCAGGCCTTAAATGGGTGCACGGTCTTCAGAGATTTTAAAATAAGAACAAAAGTGGCCAAAAGCCAATCTGCTTTCTCCTCTCAACATGTGCTGGCCATTTGAAGCCATGTCAGGGATAAAATACTCCTCTCCTCTTGGCTGAACTGCTTTGGAACCATCTCTCCCCACCTTGATATGCTCTGAGCAGAACCATCACTCTCCTGATGATAAGCCACTTATTCTTCTGCGGTGACTCTGGCCTAAGTGCAGCACACAGACTTTCGCAACAGGACGGATGCCCCACAAACCCCGGACATGTCTCCTCTCACAGGAAGCCACTGTCCAGTGGATCAGCAGCCCACAGTGAGGTTCTACCTCGGAGGCTCATTGTTTGTCATTTGTCCTCCAGTCAAAGATCTCAGTAATGCTTTTATGAGGGAAAAAAACAGATAGCGAAGTTAAAAACCATTTGCTCTTTTTTCTTTAAACAAATAATTCAAGATAAAATGTCAAAGGAAAGGCTCGTCCCCTTCCTAGAGTCCCTGGCAATGCTGAACACATCACGCAGGCTGACCCCAGAGGGCTGTGTCATAGCAATCACAAACGGCATTGGTAGGAAGGCGGGCAAACCACAGTCCACTAATGCGCCCACCTTTAACCCCTGGTAGGTATTCACGGGAAAGAACACTAAATAAAAATGTTGAGAGCATGATGGCTTTCACAATGCAGGTAACTCATGTTAATAGTCAACCTGTTCCAATTGTATTGCCATTTGAACGATGGTACTCTGTGTTTTATTGAAATTGCAGCCGTAGATGTTCAGCTTAACAACCAAAACACTGTGACAATTTGAACAACCAGTGTGGCTTGGTGGAAAGAGTACCAGCCTAGAACAAAGGGAGGGATGGCAGGGCAGTTCAGTGCTGTCACGGGTCGGGGGTTGGGGGCTGGGGGGGAGAGGAAGATTTCGCTTTCCTAAGTATCACCGGACCTGTGTGGTATTGACAAGGCATGCAAGACGCTAAGGTTCTGACTATGGAGCTCACTGGGAAGTAGCCTAAATTGGACAGAGTGGCTAGGTCTGCAGTCAAGGTTATGCCAAGCCAGCTCTCAAGATTGAAATGATTACAGAAAGTTCAGATTAGTTCCAGCAATGCTTCTCAAACTTTACTGTGTGTAGGAATCTCCAGGAGATTTAGTTGAAATGCAGATTATGATTCAGTAGGTCATAGGGGGGACCTGAGATCCTAATTTCTAATAAGCTCCCAGGAAGAACCACACTTGGAGTAAAGTGAGGGTCTGCATCTCTGTAACACCAGCAACAGCTAGGAAATTGAACCATAAATATGTGTTACAATTTGTGACATCACTGCCCAAAGCCAACCATCTCATTTTTCATCCTAGTACAACAACAACAGCAACAACAAAATCAATTTCTCAGATAAATTTTGCATATCTTCTAGGCAAGATGGTACCAGATTTAAGTGGGGATAGTCAGAGGCTTTTCTTTGTATTTTCTGGTTAAAGCATGGGTAATTCTCCATCTTGTAACATTCTTTGGGTTCATATGGGGTAACTTCTATGGGAAGCGACTTCAGAACAGTAATTGCCAAAATGGGAGCATTTTGAGATGCTATCTAAAGAAGAATTTGTGGGGTACCCGGGTGGCTTAGTGGGTTAAATCCTCTACCTTCAGCTCAGATCATGGTCCTAGGATCCAGCCCCATGTCGGGCTCTCTTCTCAGCGGGTAGCCTGCTTCCTCCTCTCTCTCTCTCTGCCTGCCTCTCTGCCTACTTGTGATCTCTGTCTGTCAAATAAATAAATAAAATCTTAAAAAAAAAAAAAGAAGAATTTGCTTAGAATTATAGAGTCCTTCCCATAAGAAAATCAAAGAGGCTGAATTAACTTTAATTAATACATCACTAACTTTCCTAATACATCTATGAAGGGATTTTTATATTACCACTGGAGAAACTGTAGCTATAGGATCCTAATAGCCTTGGTCATTAAATCATTAAATATTCCCACAGGTTTTGATTGGTGAGAGCAGGCCAAGAAGACAATGGAAAAAAAGTTATGACTCCTAGGGACAAATAAACAAAGGCCAAGTGAGCATTCCACTGGACCGGAAGTTAACCTGAATTACACTTAGAGCTTTACTCTCTTATTCTGCGGTGGTGTACAGAGCATTCAGACTCTGTTGGCTTCAGTTTCTTCATATGTAATAGGAGCATGACAGTAAGTCTTTTACTTTGGAATGTTGTCACCCAGAAAGACCACCTGTGAACAATTGTACTACTTTGATCTTATTCCAGATTTGCTTTGGTTTGACCCTTAAGTGTTACTGATCTAGTTTGGGACAGGGATATGAGGACGTATTAAATCATATGGAACAGAAAGATGCCTCTGGCATGATTAGGTGCCCCAGTCTCCCACCGAAGGAAGAAGTTGTTCAGAGATAATAGAGTAACATCAATATATATTCTATTACCTGTTTACAGGAATAAATGCCTTCATTGTTATCTTTGCTGTGTTTTTTCCCCACAACCTACTGCCTCAAATGCTGAAAGTGTGTGTGTGTGTGTGTGTGTGTGTGTGCGCACATGCACACTCATGGGAATACAGAATAAGAATTTAGAAGGATAGAAGGAGAATTAATTTGTTTATAGAGTAAACATGCTGAGGAAAAGAAACAACTATTCTATGGACTTCCAATTTTTAATTTACACACACACAAAAATCTTTGGAATGCCAACTGTTAAGTAAGAATAGAGGAACATAACATAGAAGGTCCCTCTGGGAATTTCACTGTTCACTCTGATGTCGGGAAGTCCTTAACTAAAACCAACTTCTAAGGATTTCTCCAGAAAGTATCCTTGCAAAGCCCCCTCTTTGGTATTTTACCTTAATGTGCAAGTAACGCTCACTATCCTTTTGAAAGTTAAATACATGCATATAGTTTAAGAAGGACTTTTATGCCTCAAATTTTATTCCTATTAGAAGTTACACTACAGTGTAATAGTGCTAATCATTACTGTAAAAAAATTGTTTAAAAAACTGTCTTTAGTTCTTTTAGATATTTGTTCAGCCACCAGATGTTTTTCTTACTTTTTCCATAAAATGCAACATCAATTGAGAAAATAGTAGCTATCCCAGTTTAAATGTTATCGTGCTAGAAATCATGCTTATCAAAAGTCCTCCAAATGTAATAGACTAAATAAAATGCTTATTGACACAATGTTAGTTCACAGTAAATTCATGACAAATGACAATGCATTTGGCCTTAATTTTGTTTGGCCTCAACAAAAAAATAAAACATCGTAGTAGTAGGCTCTGCATCGTATCTAAATGTACCTTCAGGAAAATGGAAAAATTTGATGAGTTCAATGAGTTAATGAGCAAACGGTCATGATTTATAGCACGTGTTGAAGGTAGAATTGCTCTGCTAATTCTGTACTATTCCCTAAATCATTGAAATAAAAAATACGATGTATACAGATATACTGTATACAGATACAGAGATGTATGTACACATACATAACATATATCATTAGAATTATTACAAATTTTTTCAAGATTCTACCACATTCCAAAATGCACACCTTATTTGTCTGAGAAAAACATTGCTTGAATCAACACAACCAGTACAACAGAAGGTTTAAAGGAAACTGCTGTAAATGGCCAGAGAGGCAAGGCGAGCTAACATGTGCTGTTTCTTGCATTAGTACCCTCACTTCCCAGCTCCTCTTCTCCCAACACCCCGTCCAAACGTTAAAGAGCTGGACGGGATATCAGAAGTGGCTAACAAGAGCTAGAGAAGTGTTTTCTTATCTCTGCTTGATTGATAAGAAACACGCTCCTTGCAGGTTGGGAGCATCTTACCCAAACATTAGTCTACTCAAGAACTCCACGTTGAGGTTCACGGAGATCAAACTCATTAACCTGAAGGCCGTGAGTGGTTGGTGCTTTGTTAGTTATTTGATTTCTGTTTTGCGAGAACTTTCAATCGGGAAATTTAGTGATGTTACTGTGTGGGGGCGGGGCAGGGGGAGAGAGACCCAAGGGACAACACTGAGCATTTGCTTGTTGAAATTTATACTCATTCACTGCCTGCCACTATTGATTCAACCTACCCCTTCATCTTTCCAATCCCTGCAGCATTTTGCCTTGGGCAGAACTGCAGGGCTTGAACAGAAAAAGAAAATAAAAATTGGAATAAATTCTCTGGTTAGAACAAAAGAAGAGAGGAAAACAGAAGATGGACAGAGAAAGTGACGTGACCTGAGTCTGGGCAGCCCAAGAAAGTCCTGTCTAACACGTGCGAAGGTTGAAATCATGGCCTGTGGGACTCACAAACCCCCTTCTCATCTCATCGTGGATTTATAATAAAGAATTCTCTGAAGCTAGAATGCAGTCCTGCGGGAAAAGGGTGGCTGATATCTTCACAGTGCCTCTGTTCTGGGAGAGTGATAGAAACTTCATTTTCCCTGCCCTCCCTAGAATTTCTCAGTGTTCTTCCCACCCCCACCCCCCACCACAAAAAATGGGAAATCTAGCCATGCTATTGAAAAAAAAAAAAAAGAAAGAAAGAAAAGACTTAATAATTACAGTTCTTTCCTCAACATCTCATGGTCCTATAACCCTCATTTATCCTCACAGTTTTTCACTGTGATTTTTTTTCTTCCCATTTAGTGAGTACCAATTTTAACAGGACAGAAAAAAATCGCTGAAATTAAAAAAAAAAAAAAAAAGTGAGACGACTGACTTTCACTTCACCAATATTTTTTTTTTATTTGTTTTTTATTTATTTGACAGAGAGAGATCACAGTAGACAGAGAGGCAGGCAGAGAGAGAGAGGGAAGCAGGCTCCCTGCTGAGCAGAGAGCCCGATGCGGGACTTGATCCCAGGACCCTGAGATC
>NC_081574.1:28469373-28510593 GCF_022355385.1 Mustela nigripes | reverse complement strand
TTTTAAGATTTTTTTTTTATTTATTTATTTGACAGACAGAGATCACAGTAGGCAGAGAGGCAGGTAGAGAGAGAAGAGGAAGCAGGCTCCCTGCTGAGAAGAGAGCCCAACATGGGGCTCGATCCCAGGACCCTGGGATCATGACCTGAGCCGAAGGCAGAGGCTTTAACCTCTGAGCCACCCAGGTGCCCCTCACTTCACCAATATTAATCTTCTTTTTTCTCCAGGATTTTCTCTATAAAAATATATTTTTAAAAGATTTTAAGTGTTTATTTGACAGAGAGAGAGTCCAAGCAATGGGAACCGCAGAGGCAGAGGGAGAAGCAAACTCCCCACTGAGCAAGGAGCCTGACGTGGGGCTTGATCCCAGGACCTTGGGATCATGACCTGAGCTAAAGGCAGATCTTAACCATCCAAGCCACCCAGGTACCCCCATAAAAAATATTTTAAAATTTTATTTATTTATCTGACAGAGAGAGAGGAGGAAGCAGGCTCCCTGCTGAGCAGAGAGCCCAATGTGGGGCTCGATCCCAGGACCCTGGGATCATGACCTGAGCCTAAGGCAGAGGCCTTAACCCACCAAACCACCCAGGCGCCCCCATAAAAAATATTTTTAAAGCATAGGGGAAATATATGTTTTTCACAGAATATTGTTTTGCACCAATGTAGGCTGATTATTAATATTTTATATTAATTAAAATATATAACTGTAAGAATTTTGTAGCCACCTAGAAAACTACCCTTCTCCCTACCCCAAGACAACATAGGAGGGATAGGGAAAAGTAGAAAGTGTGTGTGTGTGTGTGTGTGTGTGTACGTGCGCGTGAGTGTCAGAGCATCCTAGAGAGAAAGCAAGAGAAAGAGAGAGAGAGAGAGAGAGAAGGAGAGAGAGAAAAGGAATCAGCCTCTAGATTGACCACAACAGCCTGCTGAAGGCCAAGGACAAGAAGCCCATGGATCACTCTATTTTGACTCTAGCTTTTTTTGTTCCTCCTTTTTGTTTTTCTCCTTATGACTCTCTGTGTTTACTGCCAGAACCCTATCATTATTATTTGTCAGAGACTGTACTCACCTCCCCTTCCAAAAGTGACTAAAACATCATGATATCCAACCTCAGCTGATCTTTGATGTTGACTTTATATAGAACCGAATTGGGTGATATGGTTGCAAAAGTTTATGATTAAATAAGTAGCTAATTGGTGCTACTTAGTGGTAAATTTAATGCACTAAGACTAATTGGAATAATATTTTTTTTCTGGAGGCACATTTTTTTCCTAATAGTTATTTATAATCTCTCAGCCCATTATTCAGAATAAATACCCTATAAACAAACCAATATTCCATTGTCAGGGTTCTTTTCAGTTATAAATAGAAATATTTATTTGTTTGCAGGTAATTTTATATTTTAATCTAACAAGGAATTAGTTTTTCCATTTGTACATGCATAAGGTAGCAAAATACTCAGAAGGCTCAATTGTAAATCAATTAATGTGACTTCATGAGAGACTAAGTGTATATCAATGCAGAGCAAAAGGTTAAGGTGAGGCTAAGAAAACACTTGCTAAAAGCACATCTCCATTCAAGAACAACACTTGTACACTGTGCTCCATGTAGAAGTGAAAAAATTAAATTCAGGTTCTTCCATTACTTGTGACTTGGGAGAAGTTGCCAGAAGCTGTTTAGGTTTTAGATCACTTATTAAACAAATGTTTGTCAAGTATATGCAATATCTCAGACACCATCCTGGATACCAAGAAAATAGAAGTGAGCAAAAGAGATAATTACAAAGAGGAGATATAGGAAAACTAACAACAATAATAATAATAAATGTAATAATTGAACATTGCATAACAGAGGATGAATAAGGCACAAAAGGAATAAGACAGAGCAAGCAGGTCTAGTAAATTTACAGGAGTTTTTACATAGGAGATGGGTTATTTGAGCTGAGTCTCAAAGCACAGGAGTTTTTAACCTGGGATCTAGATAACCCCTCAAACACCTGTGAACAGAATATAGGGGATCCACTAACTTGGATGGGAAGAAAATGTTCACATACTTCTTTTCCCTGAATGCTGACTGAAAATCATCATTTTAACTGATTTTGAACATAGGCAGTAAACCATAAGTAATGTTAACAGCACCTGTGATTTTCCTCAGTAAGAGAAATCACAGATTTTCTGAAATTTTAATACCCCTATCATTTAATGTGCCAATAAAGAAGGTCACTAATTACTATACCACAATTTCTAAAGTATGTAACTGTCTTTCAGTTTAATTGGTTTCTTTGTAACTGGATGTATTTTACCTTTACATTTAAAGACACTCCTACAAGAAGGGGTCAATGGGTGTCCCCACTATGCTGAAATGGTTCATGGCACCAAAATTATTTACCACCAGGACTAGAGAATACAACCAGCTGGAGAATAGGAAAGCAATTTGTGCATTAACGGAATGTACCTACAAAAGTCTGTAAAAGCACAGGGTGGGGGATGTATAAGTGATCCCTAAATTTCTTTACAGAGCACTGTAGAAACCCCCCAAACCCAAAACTACAAGAAGCAATGTATCAAAAAGACTTAAGAAGAAACTGGACAGTGCTTCGGCAAGGCAAAACACAACTTTACCAGACAAAAATTTTTAGACAGTTCTAACAGACAGAAGAGTAAAGAAAGCCCAAGGTGAGAATGTGTGCTCAGATTTAAAAAGATAGGAAAAGCACAGAAAATGAACAGCTTTAGAACGGAGGCATATTTGTGTCCGGTCGTATGTATCTCTAGCTGCACAGCGGTCTTCAAATTTTCATGTGTAGTCTTTGAAAAAATATAAAGAAGCTATTAATTATAAAGATGCTGGGATTAAATGCAAAAAGTAGGGCACAAGATAATATGATAATACAAAGGCTTTGCTCTCCTAGAGAAGAGCCAAGGGAGACAGGGAGTTGTAAATAAAAATCAAGGTCCACTGTCAATGTCATTGGTCAGATTGGACAGTTCTGACTAATGAGTACCAAATACTTTCTGAATATGAACAGTAATCTTTTCAGCTAGAATCCGGTAATAGATAAACTGTATGCTCTAACGTGGTTGACTTCTGAAAGGCCCATCTGGGATGATGGAAAGGGCCAGTAGGGAGTATACAGAAAATGGAAGCAAGAGGCTTCAAGGTTTAAGATATTTTGCCAACTTGCTTACTAATAAACAATATGGTATTTTAACGTACTTGTATACTTCTATGTTCCAAGCACTGTCTTTTAAGTAGAAAGGCTAGTGGGAAGAATGTGGCAGGACACGTACATGGTTGGCTTAGAAGCTGGAAGAAGTTCTGTACCAGGTATATTAACTTCCAGAACAGTCTTCTCCAAAAGTTCCCAAGTGTCTCAGCTAGATAAATAATTGATTGTGGCCGTTACTACCTGAGAAGGTTTCTCACTTTTCCCAAATAAGTACGCACCTAAGAAAATCTTCAACGGTGGAAACAAATGGTGGTATCTTTCAAGATCTTTACCTTTCCCAGGGGAAGGTGTTTCCCTTGGGGTAAATTCTCTCAGACTGAAATATGTTGATAAACTCAGCGCACGAGTTCGTCAGGGCACTAAAGGCGCTTTTACTTTCCTCTCTGGCATCAGACGGAGCAGTGCAGAAAGCTCCACTGGATGTGAGCACCCTCCCCCCACCCCCTTTATGACCATGAGACCCTGGAATTGAACAGATGACATCACCTTCCAAAGCGGCTCATTCCTCCAGACATCACTTGTTCTCTCCTCCCTGCACTGGAACCTTCGCTAAGTAATGGGTCTGAAATTGTAACTTAGTTACAAATTGAGTCTTCAGAAACTAAACGTATACCTCCACTTGAAATGCTAGAAGAGCACACATTTCTTCCATATGGCACTGAGAAGTGAGATCTTGATTGTTTACTTAGGTCCTACAATTTCTCTCATGTTCTAGGACAGCAATATTCTTTTCCAGGAGAGAAGACAGTTCTATTTCACGTGTAAGCCATCCTTGCATCCTCCCTCTTCTCCACTTCTAAACTTAATAAATCACCAAGTCTTACCTATCCTACCTCTGAATGTATTTTAACTTACAGATCTCTCTCCACTTCTATGGCTGGTGCCACTGCCCCCTAGAGCTCGCCTGGGGTACTGCAGCCGCCTGCTCCCTGCCTTTTCTGACTCTGACCTTGTCCGCTACAGCCTATTTGCCACATACAGGCCAGAGTGACCTTCCTTAATCCCTGCCCTGCTTCTGCCCTCTGTGGCCCTCCGAATGAAACAGAAATTCCTTAATCTAAGACACAAGATCTTTAACACAACCTCTGATTCTGTCTCTAGCGTCATCTCTCCCTACTCCTTCCCTCTCAAGCTAAGCAACCATGTGACACAAATTACTTTTGGCTCCAGTTATGAACAGGCTCATGAAAATCCGAGCCTTTTAACATGCTATTTCTTTTCCTATAGTCTTGTCCCCCTTCCCTTGGCTTGTCCCCTTCCCCTGA
This sequence comes from Mustela nigripes, assembly GCF_022355385.1. Classification (NCBI taxonomy): domain Eukaryota; kingdom Metazoa; phylum Chordata; class Mammalia; order Carnivora; family Mustelidae; genus Mustela; species Mustela nigripes. The sequence goes on along the minus strand of NC_081574.1, from coordinate 28,506,096 downwards.
CAAATACCCCTCACTCTTCGGATTATAATTCCAAAGAGCTCTTCTGCAGCAATTCTGAGCAACACACTCTTGTCCCACCTGTTTGTCGGTCCATGTCTCTGCTTGATAAGGCTCGGAAAGCCGGAGATGGTGTCCTTGTTTTCACTGCATTTCCGGCTCCTACACAGCACCTCGCAGACACTCGGTAAATATTTGCTAAATGGCTAGATGAAGAAGATAGGCATGTAATGAGTTCTGCTCTTTAAAATAAATAATATTGATAAAGTACTAATGCTTTCCAGATAATATTTCTACATCTATGTTTCTTTTCAAATGTCAAATTAAATGTCACAATTTTGCCATTTGCATATCACTAATATGAACTGATGCCTCCAGATTCACACAGATAGAACATTCAACCACTGTACCTGAAACAACACAGTCTTTTTTTGCTAAAGAATTGGATTTTTTTAAAAAAATGTGCTTTATAAGGTATGTCATTTCACTTTTTCTCCCTAAAATGAAAACAAACAAAAAAACCACACAAATTTTGGATTACCTTTATCCACATAAAAATCTACTCATTCTCTCTCCCTCCCACCCCCAATAAGCTAGACACACGGGAAGCAAAGAAAATCTACTGACTGACAAGAGCAAATGATACTGGAAGACACCATGTAGGGGTGAATGTGAGGAACATAGATCACAAGAGACAGGTAAACAATCTCTAGGCTGCTCTGCTTACCACTGATAGGGAGGCAGGAGAGGATCTGTGGAAAGAGTAAAAACAAAAATTGTCTAGAAGCCAAGGGGGATTAGTAAGAATCTCTAGGCCAATCATTTTAGGGGGCTAGATAACTCAAGTCATTTCCATCTCCAGGGAAACCTTATTAGGCCATAATGTTGTCCCTACTGAAACCTACAGATGTCAGGTAGAAAACTAGTGGATGCAACTTCATACCATGCACCAGACTGATTTTCTCGGCATTGGTGTCTTGTTGGAAAAATAAGAGTGACTGGCTTTAGTCGATGTGTTTTAAAGTAATCTTGGGGTCCATCTTGTCAGCTTCTCTAGAGCCAGGACTAATCCCAAGTGACACCATAAATAGAGTCAGCCTCATGACTCTGCACCTGGGAGGCCAGAGGCACCAGCGCGGACCCCAGGTCTTGGCTGCTGTGAGTTCACCTGCTGAGACAAACCAGCTATGCCTCCCCCCAGCAGACAAGTCGGGGCCCCCTACAGGCTTCCGGAGAATCCAAACTCTGGTTTGCACCATCAACATACGCCTCTCACTTTAAGTGGTGAGAAACTACCTATAGCCTTTTATTCTACTTTTTGACTCGGGGCCCTCCTTTCTCTTCCCTGCGTGGGCCTAAAAAAGGTAAATTAATGTCCTAGGCTGCCATAACAACGTGTCACAGATTTGGTGCCTTAAAGTGACAGAAAGTTATTGTCTAAGAGCCCTGGAGGTTACACATTGGAAAGCAAAGTGTCGGCAGGGCTATATTCTAGAAGAGTCTCTAGAGGATGCTCTTCCTTGCCTCTCCCAGCCTGTGGAAGTCCCAGGCACTCTTTGATGTGTACATGACTCACTCCAATCTTTGTCTCCATAGTATTCACACTGTCTTCCCCCTTTTCATAAGGTTAGTGTTAAACAGTGGATGGAGAGCCCACCCTACTCCAGGATGATCCCCAATCTTAACTAAATCCCCTGCAAATGACCCTGTGTCTACATAAGGTCCTATTCAATGGTATGGAGAGCTAAGACTTCAACATGTCTTTTTTTTTTGCGGGGGGGGGGGGGGCACAGTACGACCCATAACAGAAGGAGGAAAGAAATCCCTCTAGTTTGCTTTTGTGTGAGTCATAGTTTGTGGGGTTTTTTGTGTAAATTTCCTCTTATTTAGAGGAAAAATAACTTATTTCTAGTTCCATCTTTGGACCAGAAAATCATCCTTTAGTTAGAATTAAGTGGGGGTGATCAATTACCAAGTTTCTACTGTGTTCTATCCCTCTACATTGAGCAACTACAAATGACTCCAATTTCCACCACTTTCTAATCTAAATGCAGTTAATTCCCACTAATCACTATCAGGCAACTCATCACTAAACCATCAACTTCCAGAAACTCAGTCTCAAAATTCTTGGCCCTAGTGAATCTCTGACAGTTGTTATTAACATGAGAATTTATTTTCTTTTGGCCGTCTGGGCCCTGCCCTCAGATTGCTATGCGTTCACCCTCACAAATCTCAAATGCTTACATGTTTCCTCACTGCAGACTTTCAAAATTTCTTCACTGATGGTCATAGGAAGCAGAATTAGAGAATCAGTTTTATGAAAATCAACTGTACCGTGAATTGGTATCCGGAGAAGACCACCCAACAACACCTACAGTAGGAGAAGGCAGGATGTCCTAAAATAATAGCTTTTTCTGGTAACTTGGAGACCAAGTCTATCAAGTTTTGTGTATCAACCTGAGACGCTCCTTTTTAGGTAGATATTTGATGTATCAATCAACTCTAACATCTGACTTATCCATTTTAGGAGCCTAAAGACATCTGCAACAATGACACCAGCATTGACCTCAGGGAATCTTAAACTTGGCGGTGACAGCAGCAATGGCAGGAAGGTACGAGTTATTCAGACCCAGTAAAGGATCCATCTCTCAGCCTCAACAGGAGGCGTCTGACCTTCCCTCTGGGGATAACTCTGAAAAAAAAAGTCCCTGCCCTGGTGGAGCTTATGTTCCATAGTGAGGAGACAGACAGCAAGCAAATAAATATGGGCATTTATAATAAGTCGGATGGTATGAGCCAGACATAGAGGCAGGGGAGCCGGGAGGGACTGGATGGTCAGGAAGGCCTTGCTGAAAAGGTGACAGTTGAGCCAAAATATGAAGAAAGTGAAGCGGCCAGCCGGTTGCTTTCCTATTCATTCAAAAAGGACCCTATGATTTACCCTTTTGTCTTCATAGATTTGGTGTTTTAAAACATTTCATTTTCCAAGAATTTAAGCTGTTGGCTAATTGCCAAAATATATTCTCTTTGTTAAAAGCCTCTCCGGACACAGACAAGCTTCGGGTTCTCGGCTTTCACAGCAGAAAGCTACATTGGACAGGCAACCGGACTTAGGCAACGGGACCCTCACTGCCACATTCATTCCAGCTCTAGATTTCCACAGGGATGGTATGAATTTAATCGAAAGTAAAACCCTCCTGCAGAGCTTCACGGTTCCAGCCCAGTGCAAATTATAATGTTGTTGGGAACACGCACACCAGATGTTAGAACATAAGTACCAGGGAACAAAGAGGATTGTGCTGTTCAGTGACATATCCTAGTGCCTGACGCACAGTAGATGCCCGATGAATTTTTGTTGACTTGACCTTCTTGAACTCATACCCTTTTCCTGGAGCCTTCACTGATCACTGGGATTGAGTTCCCATTTAAGATATGCTCCTTCCAAGATTCTTATAATTCCCACTTTTCTCTAGCCTCCATGATGCCGGCACAGGACTGGCCATGGCTGTTCTTTCAGCTGCGTTAAATCTTAGATTAATGAATGGGTCAGAATGATGAGGAGAAGTCAGCGATGTAAGAATATGGAATGTAGGCAGGGAGGAGCACATTTCACCCTAAATGGAATTGTTAGATAACAAGAACTCCCAAGGTATATCAAAATGCCCGTTTGGAGAGTTGGCTATCTGAAGGGAGGGACAAGCAGCTCATAGATAATAAAGCCATTTTCCTTTTCATTCCCCTACTCATTTTGGCTGTTTCAAGAAGAGGAAAGTAGAGGTTCCAAAGGTCCATGCTTGTCATTGGTGGTTTGATCTTAAGGGGCTGCTGAAGACACATTGTTTTGTTGTCCAACTCATTGCTCAATTTGTACCAGATGCCATCCGCAGGGTGGGGTTCTATTTTCCCACCATGTGTTTCCTACAAACTTCTGCTGCTGATACCTATTATTTTAAATTCTATTTTATAAAGCATGCACTCTCCTACTTAGCCATTTTCTACATTTTATCATATCCCAAACCTATCATTGATGGCGACAGCCACAAATCCCTGTGGTTTGCTCTCAGGAAAAGATTTTTGTGAAGAAAGGTGTATCTGGGCAGAATACCAATCAGGGCTGAAGTCTTTTGTGGAGATAATTTTTTTTTTTTTTTTTTTTTTGCCTCTTTTTCTGAAAGAAAGAAATTTTACCCCCTCAGAAATCAAACAAAGCTTCCCCACTGGAGATGGGTTATATGTTTATCAACGATTTGTGCTCAATATTTGCTGAGTGCCTGTTATATGCTAGGCATTCTTCTAGACCCTGAGGATACAGGAGTGAATATAACAGATGACAATTCTTAAACCCAGAGCATCTACATTCTGATTTACATAACATGAGGTGGCATCTTAACCAGAATTTTCTACTTTTCATGGGCCCTCAAGGGATGGGGGCAGAGGCTGCTATTTTCGCATGCACATTTGGCTTTCCCTAGCTAGACTTTACTTTAACTTACGTTAATTTGACTTACATCGGAGTTAATTTATTAGCTCCTCATGTATCACCACCGATTTAAAAAATAATAATAGAAAACACTCGAAAGTTCAAGTTCATTAGCTTAAAAGCTTCAACCTTTCCTCTGAGATAACAGTTTTTATCATACCATGTGGCCTGCCGAAGGACCTAAATGGAAAATAAAGAGGGGAAACTTTGCCTTGCAATGAAACCAGCCATAGTATAATGTCCATTTTGAACGGTAAAGGCATTCATCCATACATAGCTCACGAATTGTTTTGGTTATTTTGTCAACAACAGCCTATCATTACACAAACCATTAAACTTAATGGGTCTGAAACTGGCTATGACTTTAATGCCATTGAAGCCACCATTACCTATGGGTACAGGCAATCAGCTCTGGGGATACAGTCCCACTGTTCAGAGGAAAGGATTACTCAGAGATCACACGGGCTCCTTCTCCTCCAGCACTCAAGCAACGGCAGCCCAATTAGACAGAGCGCTGTTCCCATCAAGGGAGACCCACGGAGTCTCCTCAACCTGTGGAGACTTCATTACTCAAGGTGAAAAGGGCAGAAAAATGCGCTTGTCACAAATTTGCTGTAAGTGGACGATTCCTGCCAAGATGACACATGTAACTTTGCCTCCTCTGATGTCACCGGATAGTATAAGTCACTGCTGAAACAGTGTTGACAGTGGAAGAAGGGGAAAAAAAAAGAATCAATCTGTTGAGCCAAGGATACTATTACAAAAACAAGGAATGACAATGAGGCCATTTCTGCATGTCTGCATTTCAACTGGCAAACCACAATCTGGAGATGTAGAAATCTCACCACAGCCACTGTCTCACACAGGATTCAGTTCACAGGTGTGAGCTGAGTATTTTGCCCACAGACCTCTGTAAATAATTACTGGTTCCAAAAAAAAAAAAAAAAAAAGCATTCTCTCTCTTCTTCCTCCCTCCTCCCCTAGGCAGTACAAGAGTATTGCAAATAAAATGAATAAAATCAGCCTTTGGAGCAACTGCCCAACATAAGTCATTACTTGGCAAGTGGCTATAACTTTTTTCTATAATGGTTCTTCACAGCACGACATCCACTTCCAAGTGGATGTCTTGATAAATATGGCATCAAAACCCATGCCTAAGGAAAAGCTGAGTGGGGATAAAATTATTCCACTTTAGAATGAAATAAGTAAGCCAATACGGCCATTTGTGATCTTGTACACAAGCAATGAGCTGAGCGAACACATCTGCCATGTTTGAAAACCTAGCTGCGTGCAGATGCTTTAAGGGCAACGGAGGATACTTCAATTTCTTGATATCTTTCATAGCACCTATCACTTTAGGCACTCATTCCATCACTCAGGAAGTATTTTGGGTTATGTACTATACCTATGCTTATGCTCAGGGCTCAGATTTAAAAGTTCACACATCTGAGAGGGGAGCCCTCATAGAGCTTATATGGCAGCTGTGAAGAGAAACAAGGATCAAGTAATCCCATCAATACATAATTACACGGACTACTTCTATGATCTTGTCCTTGACCGTTAAAGTGAAATGAATGATCCCTGCCTCTGTCCTTTCTTATTTCTCTGTTCAGCAGTTACTACTCTCTGTCTTCTAGGAAGGAGGCACGGGTCTGTCTAACGAGACTGCAATCTGTTCGGGATAAGGACTTCCTCTTCTGTGTGTGTTCCTCCTCCCCACTCCTCTCTTCCGCAGTCCACCCCAGGCCTGCTGTTCTCAGCACACCGCCTTGCATGGTGGGAAAAAAAGTAGAAAGGAAACTGACCCATTTGCTAGCTTTTCTGCTGGTCCAATTCATTTCATTTCTTGGTACCTCTATTTAAATACTGGGGCTAACAATTTACCCCCAGCAGCTTTGGGACACTATCACTCTAAGGATGAAATGGTGGTCCCCAATATAAAGGCAATAAGATATTTAAAACAAACAAACAAACAAACAAACACCCTGAGAGGCAGAATAATCAGGCCCAAGGCCTGATTTGTATGGGAAAAAGAACAATTTTATGGCACTTAAGGATGCAATATTGTACCATTGCTGGTTGATAGCCATATCTAGTCTTTGGTAAAATGAGAAAATAAAGGCAGAGCAGTGAGTTTTTCATTGGTTAAATTTATTCAACTTAGGTTGAGAACACCATTTCTAAAATATCCCTTTTGTGAAATAAGGGTGACAATGGAATAGTTTTTTAAAAAGTGTTTTGCCCATTAAAATGTAAATAACTGGCAATCTATAGGAGTCTCTTCATTTTTCTTCTGGAGATTTTACTGCCCCATAAAATATAACTATCTGAGAAGCGCTGGCCTAGAGTGTCTGCTTTCACTGGCTTGAACAGCGAGCCACAAAAGTCAACCCAGATCTCCAAGCCCATGTCAGGAAGCAGCTTAATGGCCGGAGTGTTGCATGAAGACAGTAAGATCCGAGGAGCTTCAGAAGATAATTTTCTTGGCAGGAAGCCCTCCAAATTCAAAGACAGATACTGAAGACAGAAATATTCAGCCTTTTCCTTGGTTGAGATTTTTTTTTCAAAGAGAGACAATGAAATTAGCATTTTCCGTGGTGTTTACAGCTGATGACAGGATCACAGGTTAGATTAAAAGAGTGGAGAAAAAAAAGGGGACACAGAATAGGGACTAAGAGATCAAAGACACGAAGGCAATGGACCATGGAGAAGGAAGAATGAAAAGATTAAGAGGAGGAGTAAAGGGAGAATATAAAAATAAGAGGGAAAAGAAGAAAAGAATTGGACACACACACACACTCACCACAATGACCACTGCCAGTTACAGGAGCCAGTAGTACACACATTCTATGTTACCCCTGATTTACTTCTCTTTACTTTAGTTGCTGGAGGACAGAAAACCAAGCCTGCAATTTAACCAACTTCTTCTCCTAAAAGGATGCAGTTCAGCTGTGTCCATCAGACAACAGCCAAATAACCTCAAGGGCCAGGAAACCGAAAATAAATTATATTCTTGGCATAGTAGCACCTTCACCTTTGCTAACTATATCTGTTTTGTTTCAGGGCCAAGGAAATTAGGTAAGAGGGAGTGGATATCCACTTCAGATATCAATGAAGGACTGTGACCCCATTCTTGCAGACAAAAGAGTAAGATCACATATCTGGATGATTCCTTCCTGAACTACTGGTGGGGGTTTGGTGAGCCAAGCAAAAGAAAACAAAACCCAAACCATGTTTGCTGCTAAGCCTGTCCCCCAGCTTCTGTCACCTCCTGTCACAGATCAAAGGAGTTATCAATATAATAGATCCTTATATGTAGTCAGGTTTGTTTTTTTTTTTTTTGTAGGTTTTATATCCACAGAAAACTTCACTACCCCTTAGAGATTGTATTTATTTATTTATTTAACAGTGAGAGAGAGAGAGATCACAAGCAGGCAGAGAGGCAGGCAGAGAGAGAGGAGGAAGCAGGCTCCCCGCTGTGCAGAGAGCCTGATGTGGGGCTCAATCCCAGGACCCTGAGATCATGACCTGAGCATAAGGCAGAGGCTTAACCCACTGAGCCACCCAGGTGCCCCACCCTACCACTTAGAAACAAAAGTCTGCCCATACTTTTATGTGCACCTCATCAAAGGCTGGATCGTAGTCCTGTGGATTCCCACTGCATTTAACTGAACTGTGTTCCTCCGAGAGCTGGAAGCTCATCTCTGCTTCTCCCACATATTCCAAGGTGGTCTGAGGAAGAGTGCATGCTGTGTGGTCAGTGACCAAGAACAAGTTCCTGTCACCGAGGTCCACAGGCTGGAAAGCCAATGCCGCGGCTCATTCTGCTGGAAGAGTCCTCTTACTGTCTCACCTTCTTTAGAGCTGAACCACCCAGTAAGTAAATATGGTGGATCCATGGGTCCCTCCAAGTCTCTCTCCATTTACTTGTCTTTTAGGGGAGAAACAGATCTCCTTTTGTTCATAGGATAAGCATTGCCTTGAATTTTCCAGTCTGAGTTATGGCACATTTGGAAGTTGGCAGGGAGAATGAACCCCCACCTTGGAATAAGGATCAGGTTGACAAGGCCCGTGATGTGGTTGGGTCATATTACATTCTTCCCACCCCACCCTGGCAGTGCAGTTTAATGTCCATGTAATAAAGATTTTACCCAGCAGGTGGGAGTAATTACACACAGCTCATATTTCTAGGCAGCAACTTTCTTTCAAACTTTTAATCCGAAAGAGCACAGTAGTAGATCCCACCGTGATTTTGAACCCCGAATTTGCTAACTCACTCTCCAATTCAAAAAGCACATATGGTTAATCGTAACTCGAGAGTCTTGAGTTGACATTATAACTCAAAATTTGATGAGAGCAAGTGCCAAATATTTCCCGTGGAACTGAGGTCTTTCATAACAGTATCTGCAAATCCTCTCCTTTATTTTTTGATTTTCTAAATTTCATTTACCTGGGGGTAATTTTGTTCTTAGAAAATATTTTTTCCACATTTTATATTTAGTCTAAGAATACAATGATTTTGCCATGCGTTGCTTGCTGTATACCGTATCATCATTGTGTATTTTAGCCAAATTTATATCCCTGCTTATGAAATAATAATACAACTCACAAGGTGAGACATTTACCGACGATCTCACAAAATTGTGATATCCTACTTGTTCTTTTTTTGGTCCAGGTGTGTTAGCAATTTTCGGGTGTAGGTTAGGTTGCCAGTATTCCATGATCATGGATAAAATACTTCCTGAGGTCCAATATTTCTTTCATGTCAATTTGAGACATGTGAATGTAGTTTATAAAGGCAAACCTTGCAATGAGTAGGTTCAGTAATACGCTTTGCCTTTCGCTTCACTATGCTAAGAGAGAAGTGTATGCGTATGTATTTTACTTTAATCAATTCATCTTATGTAATATAATGAACAGAATTATTTTTATCTTTACTGGCACAATCTCTGAACCAATGCTATCACAGAGACTGATTCCATCAGTAACGAATTCATTTTCTCTCGCTGAGCACCGAACCAAACTACATTTTCCGACCTCCTTAGCGGTGGTGCGGACCATGTGACTAATTCCGACCAATGGGATGTGAGCGGAAGGTGTGTGTCACTTCCAAACCGAAGCAAGTTTAGAATGTGTGCATGTGGGTGTAGAGGTGCACACGTGTCTTCTTTCACAATCTCATTCGGCCCACAGTATGCGGTTTCGTAGTGCTGGAGCGACCTTGAAGCAGTATGTCAAGACAGAGGAGCTGTCTTCTTCCATTACATCTTAGGAGAGTGCATACTACATCCTAGTACGTGAGTCACCTCTTAGCGGAGCAAAGCAGCCCACAACGACTGTGCTAGGATTTGAATCAACAAGATACAAGTTTTCGTTGTTTTAAAACACTAAGATTTGGGTGTATTTTTTTTTTTTTTTAATAACAGTATGCCCTGGTTAAATTATAAAAATAATAAAGCGTTTTGTTTTTTTAATGTGCATGCACGAGTATACCAACAAAATGCCTATACATAGATAAAAAGTGTTTCTATTGCATACTATTTCTTACATAAGCAATAAATAATTTTTCATTTGAGGATGCTCTAATATTGTATATCTCCCACATTTAATTTTATTATTTCAGGTTCGTGAGTGGCTCTTTTATTATGTATGTATAGGCTCTCGGCCCATTTAAGCCAGCTTGTATTAGAGCCCTTAATTGATCCAGAGAGCCTCTGCCAAAGATTTTCCAATTTCTCACTGTTTTCTCATTTATAATTTGCGTTCTCATTTATGATTTGCCAATTTTAAATCAGGTCAACTATTTGATTAGAAATAGTTTTAAACCTTTCTAAGGAAACAATGATTAATGAGGGGATAAGAAGTGGAGTTAGATTAGAACTAAGAACTCCAGAAATTCTATTCAGTGAATGAACCATGAGGCAAAGATACATTTACTCTCTGAACTCTTAATTTATGGTAAGAAACTACAAAGACCTGGAATGCTAACATTTCCCCTCAATGATGCTTAAAGATATCAGTGTGGTCTCATAAGGGAAACAAAGTGTGGATTTAATTATCTTTGGCTCTATTTCAGGCTTTAACATTTGCAGCCATAACTTCCTCCATCTGTAGAGAGGGCATCATCTAAAATATCAATTTTCAAGGTGAGTCAGGAACATCCTTAAGACACAAGGCATTGATATACTGAAATATATGTTTTTAAGTCCATAAATAGAGTTGAATTTTTCTTCAGACTTTTGAAAAAGATTTTATTTATTTGAGAGAGAGAGAGAGAGAGAGAGAGAGAGTTCGAGCACCAGTTGGGGGAGGGACAGAGGGAAAAACAGACTCCCCAATGAGCAGAGATCCTGTAGCACTGGGGCTGGATCCCAGGACCCTGGGATCATGACCTGAGCCAAGCCAGATGCATAACCAACAAAGGTGGATACTTAACTGCTGAACCACCGGGGAATGCCTTCCTAAGGTTTTTCAATAGGAAATTAGTAATTACCACACAAAGAACAGATGAATCCCCATCTACTGTTGTAGTGTTTGTATATGGAGAAGTTCTAAAATATCTGTAAAAAGTCTTGTTTGTTTTAATACTTTTTAATAATATGGACCTAAGAAATTTAATTACAACCAAAAGCTGGCAAGATTAAAATCCCTTACTCATAAAAGAAATCTCCATATTACTTTGGCATTAGCATCAGACCAAACCAGATATAGGGCCTTGTTGCCTCCAGATACTTGGTTGAATCTATCTATCTATCTATCTATCTATCTATCTATCTCGATGTCCTGAATGTGAAGATGTTACCATATTTCACTTTATGGTTAGGGGCAAAGACTCTGGAGTCAGGCTGGGTTCAAATCCCAGCCTCACAATTACTACCGGTGTGACTTTGAACACGTTTCTTAACATCATTGACTCTGTTTCCTCATCTGAAGAATGAAGGTAAAGATAAGTATTTATCTCATGAGTATTTATGAGAATAAATGTGAACAACCCTGGGGAAAACTTAGCACCATTACTGGAGACCCAGCAAGTACTCACCAAATATGAGCTATTTTTATTATCCTTGATCTGCATCTATGAATTGGTCCCCTTTATTCTTACCCCCTGAAATGAACCCAGCAGTCCCACAGTTATTATCCCACTCTTTATCCACACTTGGCTCTCACAAGATGTCTCATGGGGAAGAAATACATTCTCTTCATATGCCAGATTCATACACTTATTTATTTGCCCCAAGATACTTCTTTGGACATTTAATAAGTCAGTAGAGAAAATGAATTCTACTATTGTGCTAGCTTGACTCAGAGTATCTAATGTGTTAGTCAAAACCATGGTTCTCCTATTACCACATTCCATTCCAATACATCATGAAAAAATGGATCTCCAAAATACATATTATTTGAATCATAATTGTAATAGAGGGTGATTCATTTCATTATGATTAGTAGGACTAGTATAATAAGATTACTCAGATTAATTTACTTCCTAACCAATGTAATAATGTAAGCCTTTTTGGCAAAGGACATTTGTGTTCAGTTATTCTTATTATTACACATATTCTGTATTTTTCATTAAGCAGCTGTTTCTTTATTTAAACAAGATTGGGAATAATTTTAGAAGAAATAATTCTATTCCCACTTTCCAAAGAACACCTTAATTTTTGTTAACCAATCGATGTGCTTTGGAAGTTAAACCAAGACAGTAGTTCTATACAGTTCTGGCTAAGCTACTGGTTTTGCTACTGCTGATAACAATGCTGAGAGCAGTGGTTGATCGGTTGGTGCTTTTACTGCTTAGTCAGCTTTAAAGTTGGCCCCAAGGAAGGCTTCTGAGTGTACTGGGCATTCTTTTCCTAACAGGGGTGACTGATGGCAGATGATGTGGCAGTGGCTCTCTCTGGACCATGGTCAGGTAGCACTGCTCCCCGCCAAACTCTTTTGCAGGAGGAGTTGAGGGAAGGGTACCTGGGGTATTAGTCTCAGATGGATTAGACCACCAGGATAGGTGTGACAGAGCTGCTTTTATCTGCATTTAAACCCCAGTGCCCTAATTGTGCTCTCCTCTCCACCCCCACCCTTAGCTGCCAGCCCTTCGAGCAGGGCTGGTGTCTGACACGCGCCCTTTCCCCAAGTCTGTCATCTCAGGAATAACTGGAATGTTTGTATGTGTTCACCCAGCGAGTAGAGCAGAGATACAAAGCTTATCTCTGATAGGCTTATTTTCTTTGAAGATCCATCATTCAGTGTGGTGTATATGTGTGTATGTGTAGTATGTATGTATGTGGGTGTGTGTGTGGGTGTGTGGGTGGGGTGGGTGTTCTATTTTCTATTGTCCTAATTTATTCTATTTTACGTAGGGAAACATGCTTAATTTTGCTGGATAGCTTGTGATAACCAGTTTTAAGTGACCCTTGCTTTGAGATAAAGCATATGTATTATCTGAACTGACAAATAAGAAGATGACAAAAATATGCCTATAATTTGAGAAAATTCCCATGGACAGGGTGACAGTTCCTTTAGTCTTTTTTACTCCGTTCTCTCGTTCTTGGCAATAAATACATGATACCTCCATAATGGACACATAAAAGGAGTTAAAAGTATAATCTGGGGATCAGAGCTTCAGAAAGTTATTACCACTCTTAGATCTGAAGGAGACACCCACTGAGAATGGGAGCTCTAGGAAGAGAGCATCCAATAGGAGGTGTGGCTTTCAGAAGAGAAATTAGCTACAGCCAACCATGTCAGGCAAGAGCAGCTCATGGGGAAATGAATGCCTACAACACTCTCCTTCCATCCTACAGAGTCCCGCTAGTGCTTCTCTTTTCCAAACCCAGCTTGAGGACAGGTGGTGTGGGAGTCCTGCTGACATGATCCATAAATGTCAACATCCCAGGACAAAGAGTTTGGTGGAGCCAGGTGGAAAGTGTATGAGAAAGAACAAGTAGAGAATGGTCAACACATAAACAGATTTTTAGAAGAGATTTTATTTCTTTATTTGAGAGACAGAGATAGCAAGAGAGAGCAGGAGAGAGGAGGAGAGGGAGAAGCAGGCTTCTGCTGAGCAGAGAGCCCCATGTGGGACTCGATCCGAGAACTCTGGGATCATGACCTGAGCTGAAGGGAGACACCCAACTGACTGAGCCACCCCAGTGCCTGCATAGATACATTTTTAAGAAATAAGCCATATACACTTTTTTGAGTTCTAATTATAACTACCTTTCAAAGCACAAAAGTCTTGGGAGCATTTCTTGGTGACTCTAGTTTTTACTGATTTCTCTCTTATTTGAATTCATAGCACTTACAGCTTGTCTTGGCATTTCTCTTAAATATATAAGGAAAGGAAATTATAATTTGAGATCTAAGGTATTTCTTTTTGCAGCATATTGGGGCTTGGTTGGAGGCTATATTGATCAATAGTTATTTTGTATTTAACGGCACTGTTCCTTAAAAACATCCACTCTATATCTTAGTACTTTTAAAAAAACTTCTCTGAACTTCCTATCCCAGTGGACATAATGCTCATTGACCTTTTAACCCAAATTATTAATTGCTTTTTATGTGTCCAACCCTGCATGTGAGGGATGAAGATACAGCCTCCGAACTTCTTTTTTTTTTTTTTTCATGTATTAATTTATTCTTTCATTCAACATTTTAGTGTGTATTCTACTACATGTCAAATACTGTCTTAGGTACTGGGGTTACGATGGTGGCAGAAAAGTAGACATTGAGTCATAGAGCTTACAATCTAATGAGGGAGAAGCTACCCAAAACTTATTTAGCAAATGTAAAATTATGACTACATCAAATGTAATAAAAACAAGGATATAGGGTACCATGAGAACATATAATAGAGTGAATCCACAAGAGCAAGAGTTAACTAGGTGACTTTGAGACAGAGAAGTCTAACCACAGGGAATAGCAAGGCTTGTGTCTTCAAAGATGGGGTAACAACAGGTTAGAGGTGACCAGGAGACTGGGAGCAGAGAAATGGGAACTGCTTGCAGAGTAGGTCTTGATAAGGATCCTGATCTTTATATTAAGACCAATGCTGGGGGTGGGCTTGCTGAGTAGCTCAGTCAGTTAAGTGTCTGCCTTCAGCTCAGGTCATAATCCTACAGTCCTGGGATAGAATCCCGTATTGGGCTCCTTGCTCAGTGGGGAACCTGCTTCTGCCTCATCCTCTGCCCCCTACTTGTACTTGCTTTCTTTCTCTTGTTCTCTCAAATAAACAAATAAAAAATCTTGGGAGTGCCTGGGTGGTTCAGTTGGTTAAATGACTGCTTTTGGCTCGGATCGTGATCCTAGGGTTGTAGGCTCGAGCCCCATGTAGGACTCCCTGCTCGGTGGGAAGCCTGTTTCTCCCTCTCCCTCTGCTGCTTCCCCTGCTTTGTGCTCTCCTGCTCTCTCTCTCTCTCTCTCTGTCAAATATATACATAAATAAAATCTTTTTAAAAAATCTTTAAACAAAAGAGCAATGGGAAAGCCACTGGGGTATAGGCCATGCTTAGGTTAGGGGTGCCATGGTCAGATTTATAATTTGAAATAATCACTTTGACTTCTGTGTGGAATAGAACAGCTCAGATGAAGGGAAATTGTAGCTTGGACTAGGATACAGTGGGAAAGAGAAAGAGAATAAAGTTCAGTGACATGGGGACATAAAATCAATAAGAACTTGGTGAATCATTGCATATGGAAGCAAGAAGCATAAAACCAGTAATGAAGTTTCTATCTCACACTGGTAAAATGAGTAAGGAGCTTGTTTATCCCTGAGATAGAATACTAGAATAGTATCAGATAATATGGGATGGGGAGAACACAGTGACATACAATGTGCCATACCAAAATAATAGAAAAATTAAAATAACCTATATAAGAAGATACAAAGGAAATAAGCAGAAGTGAGAATTATGGTCAATAAAGTATTTTCTAATGTAACCCGAGCCAAAGACATTGCCCGGTGGTCTACCACTGCCTTATTCCAGCTTTAGAAACTAATTAAATTCTACAGATACAAAAGACTTCCTGTGGTTTCTAAAGATGATAGCCCATCTAATGCAAGATCATTTAGTATCTCTGTGCTAGAAAAATATGGGAAGGTGTTCTCCCTTTTCACTTGGAAAAATTGAAAGTTATGGCAGTTAATAACTTGGCCAAGGTTATATACTCTGAGTCAGCAGAAATATGCAGGAAAAAAAAAATCAAGACTCAAAGAGTTGAAAGGAAATTTAGAGGTCCTTTGACCTAGCCCCCATGTGAATTAAGAGTAGAAATTTTTGTCAAGGTCTGACAGGTAGTTAGTAAGAAAGTTGTAACTAGAACTTAAAAGTCTGGACTCAGTCTTGCATTGATTTTTCCACTCCAGCACATGGACTGAGTTTCAAGCTAATGCTCCATTGCTCAACAATTTGGCCTCTCCCAGTAGCCAGAAGAACCCTTTCTAAAAGAGGTAGACAGCAAAAAGTATTGTGGAAGAATTGAGGCCCAACGATGTTGGGTGAAAATGTAAGCTGATGTGAACTTTGGCAAGTCTATGAGCAGCACATCTGAGAACAATTACAATTCCCTGCGATCTCAAGGTCTTCATCTATAAAATGTGATAGTTTTGAATAATTATGTTCTTGCTCTATGAAATTATGGTTCTATTTGCGATTCCCCCAACCTCTAAATATCCTGGCTGGACTTGGGAAAATAACCCTACCTTTCATTGTTTGGAATATGTTTCCTGATGAAAGGGGATATGTGCTGGTTTTTATCATTGAACATATTTTCATGTTTAAACTCCAGAGAAAGTGAGAAGAAAGCATAAAACAGGAAGCATCTGTATTTTTAACTGGCAGAGAAAGTGGAATTTGATGTGACTTCAACATTTTTTACTGCCTTATATTAACAGATGGCTGGAATTCAAAAAGTTCTTTACATAAGAAAATGGGTGGAAAGTGGTAAGAAGACCTTGAGGAGGAGGGAAACAAGAAAGAAGGAAGGAAAGGAAGAGGGAAGGAAGAAGGGAAGGAGAAAGGAAGTACAGGTAGAAGGAAGGAAGGGTGAGAGGTAAAAGGAGAAAAGCAGGAAGCATACAGAAACCATCAGATATTTCTACGATATTACTGGAGGCAAAGGGAGATGGGAGTTGGGGAGGAATGAGAGACAGAAGAAGAAGGAAGGACGGAAGGGAAGATGGAGGGGGAGGCAGAAAGGAGGGAGAGGGAAGGATTGTAAACTTGCCCTGTCTTCCCTCAGTATGATCTAGAGCCAGCCATCCACTTGGAAGTCTGGATTCTTCTACCGTTTGTTGACTGGGCTGTCTAAATGAAGCAGATTTCCTTTCACTTCCTCAGAAAGGTGAAGCAGCCAAGAGAGCATGAGAACCAAGTTTCGTATGAACAAAACTTCACCAGAGAACACCGACTTGCTGTTGGCCCAAAAGCATACACTTAAGAGGATTCGGTCCCAACACCTGGCATGAAGCAGGTAACCCTTTCTAGTTGCTTGTCCTGGAAGGGGACTCAGCAGCCAGAGTGGGTTACATAAGCCTTAGAACAGAACTGTTAGCAAGTCCTTCCAGTCTAGTTTTCAGGTCTTCTAGTTCTTCTAGTTCTTATACTTACTTAGATTTCTTCTGATATCCAACAAAGAATACTACTGTCCCTTTCTTCCTGTGCCTCTGAAGTTTTCCAACCTTAAGGCTTTCTGAGTTGTCAGATGTGCATGAGAATTCAGATCCAAGGAAGACTCTTTTATAGCTTTTTCACTGGAATGCTTGACTTACAAAGTAAGTTTTATGTAAGAGTTTGCTCCTGACAAGAGAATTTCATGGAGTTTCTGGTTGGCATATGCCTAACACTTCTTACTGCACACCTTCAAGTATGAGTGGGCTGTCAGCTGGTAGACCATGGAACCATGAATTGGCTCTCCTCTCATTTTCTTCCTCAATAGCACAATGTGGTATTTACCTCTTTTCCTTCTTTCCTCTCTTTCTGTACTTGGCCTTCCCTTCTACATGAAAGAGCCAGTCTAGGGAAGATCAGGAAGGGGGAGGCTGGTGGTAGTGAGGGAAGGTGTGAGACATAAAGGACATGTACATCCTGGTGTTCCTTCCTCCGCTTCTAGAGCAGCCTGTGAGTTTGGCCCTGTAATGTCCCCTACCCCGCCCCATCTCTTGCCTCCCTCTCCTTCCAGACCTCACACAACACTTCCACCTACACCTCTGACCACTTGGAGGAAGTCCCCAAAATGCCAATCTCATTTGAGTCTAACGTCAAACCTTTCTGCATACAGTGCTAGCATTTCTCTGCACTTTGCCCCTTTCGCCACAGGATCCAAGAGAAAGTACCAGAGACTGCTTCATACGTCATTGGCTTCTCATTGCTGTTGATGGATTCATTCCTTTATGCTAAAGAGTAGAAGGTCCATTCCAGTGGACAGTGAAGGGGAACCCTGGCTTAAGAGCGACCCGTTGAGATACCTGATTAGAAAGCAGGCTGGTCCTTGTTGGAACTAACATTAAAAAAGAAAAAAGAAAAAAGAAGAAAAGAACAGAAAAGAAAATCCCCAAACCCCTTCTATCACACTGTAGATTCCACTGAATTTTTAGAATTAAGGAAACTCCTGGCTTTCACTCTTATCCACAGGCAGTTGAAGAATCCCTTTTCTTATTAAGCACCTGTAACTAAAATACAGTATGCCTTATCCCAAAGAATTACTGCTATATGTGGTATTTATTTTTCTCTACCTTTGGGCTTTTTAACTTGGATATATTTAGGTAGGGTTCCCCCACCCCCTTCAAATCTCACACCACTTTTTGCGTGCATGTGTGTATACATATATCATAGTAGGTGAATTTACTTAGATGGGAGGTTCATGGCTTTTTATCAGATTAAAAAATGTTTGATCTCAAAGTAGATAAGCAAACACGCCTTATAGGTTAATTAGGGCAATGTGCTTTTTGCAGGCTGACCTTAACGCATTCGACACTCACTCTTTGAGACAATTGTTTCTGGATCTCCAACAGCTCACTTAAAATCAACTCATGAAACAGTATCTTCTCATAAAATTGAAGACTGACTGTATTACTATAAAAAGTCCTGTATAATTGATGTGTAGAATATATGCAACAAAGGAGTTTAATACTTAAAGAAATCTGATGGGAAATTATCCCATAATCAAGGATCACCCCCTCCGTTATCTGAGTTATGACTATGAATTAAATGTCCTTGGAGCAGAGTACTTACAGATGACTAAAACGAGGGTTTTGAGTTTTTTTTTTTTCCAAGCATGTTTCTTTTATGCATTATCTTTAAAAATAAAAGTTAAACTTGGAATATGTGACAAAGCAATCAGGGTTTCTTCAAATAGAAGGGCCACAAGTGATTCCTCCTGCTTGTTAATCTCTATCACCAACACCCAAAGTGAAGAGCTATTTCCCTATAAAGATAATGACTGCGAGAAATAGCACTTCCTTTTTAGTTGTCCAGCAACTGTTCTCATTGATGGAATGTCAGAATATTACAGGAAAAATTAAGATTGCTATAGTACAAAATGTCATTTGAATATACATGTGGAGTTCTCTGGATATAAAATAAATAGCTAAATAACAAGTAACTAGAGTCTAATTTTATTCTATTTTTTATTTTTTATTTATTTTTTTAAAAGATTTTATTTATTTATTTGGCAGACAGAGATCACAAGCAGGCAGAGAGGCAGGCAGAGAGAGAGAGGAGGAAGCAGGCTCCCTGCTGAGCAGAGAGCCCGATGCGGGACTCGATCCCAGGACCCCAAGATCATGACCTGAGCCGAAGGCAGCGGCTTAACCCACTGAGCCACCCAGGTGCCCTTAGAGTCTAATTTTAAAATTTTGCTTCATTTTGTGTCACTCACTGATAAGGCATTTATAAAATTTCTCCTCCCTCTTCTCTCCTCCCACTTTTCCTCACTGGGATAGAGTATATGCATAGAGTAGAGCTTTGCTAACGATCTCTGAAATCCCTTCGGACAGTGAAATTCTATGAACATCACCCAAAGGCACTGGGTCTAACAGGTGAAATATTAATGTCTGGGGCCTGAGGAAAAAGCTTGGCTCCTAGATCTGCCCCTGTTCTTCCAGCTCATATTGACTGCTGATGTCCTCTTGTCCAAATTTCTGATTCCAGCTGCTTTGTCTAGCTCTCTCCCTTCGCTTCTTGCCCACATCCCCAGCACACAGGTTTCTGATCTCCATTGCTCTCATTTTCCCTTGAGGCCATGCTTCCTAGGACTTCCTAACTTACTGGAGGTTCTGGTGCCTTCCACTGGGCTGCTATTGATACGGCTCTAATGCATGACTGACCCTACATGACACACCCCCAGATGTGCTTTCCTGATTCAGTCCTTCTTCTGGCTTGCAGAAGCATGTGTCAACAGTCCTTTTATCTGGGAGGTCATTTTGTTTTACTCCATGTTATTTCATTTCTTTTGATATTTTTCCTCTCTCCCTCCCTCCTTTTTCATTTCAAACAATTGATTTTTCAATTTGATTTTTCATTTCAAACGCTGATTCTTAGCGTCTCCCTTCTTGGCCATTCTCTTAGACATTTTCAACAACTTCCATCCTGGAAGCCTCCAGACATGGCAAAGGATAATACTGCCTAATCTCTAATTCCTTGAAATCTCTGTAGGCTATGAACATGCAATTTTTTCTCTTGGTACCTGGGTCCTGTGAAGCTCCTGGTATGTATAACTTTTTTCTTTTACCAGCTGTCTGACTCTAGCTTAAATGGACTCCATTTCATAGAGATACTCCTTAGCGATGACATCTCTTCCAAGAAATCCCCAACTTATTTTACCTTCTTCGGGCCCTCATTCCAGTTCACAGCTGAAAAGATAACAAAGATAAACAACATAGCCCATCTTCTTTATTGATGCAAATGTTGACAGTAGGTTGACAAATATTGGAAACTTAAGTAGATTAAAAATTCATACCTGGTTTATAGCCACCAGGAAACAGGATAATTTGCAATAGGATAATTTAGAGAATAAATAGGGGATAGTTTGCAATAAATATCAGAAGAAGGATACTACTTTATTCACACTTTTCACTTTTATTTAATATGGGCTGACACTGAAGGTCTAGTCCTCTTATAGCTTTAAATGCACTAAGATGCTTCCAAGCTTCCTTTTCTTTTGCTACACTTACTCTCAGCAGAAGTTTCCAAAATAAAATGTATTTTCTCCACTGAATTGTGACATTTATTGCTCTAGAAGTCTTTCAACCTTTTGTTCTTTTCCTTTGTGTACATAAAAATGAATAAAAATGCAGTTTGTAAATGCTGTGTAGTCTGTGATACTTTATATTATTTTCATTAATTTGATTGTCTTTTGAGACTTACGGTTGACGTATACAAATGCCTTCTTTCAAGCAAATGGATATGGTAATAAAGCATCTTAATAAATTCAATCAATACATATTTAAGAATGAGTTTTTAAAAAATTCCAGATCTTGCAGGTACTGCCAAGAAAATCAGTTTTAGTGGATGAAAGAATTTTAAAGCTGAACTCTGTATTGATCAGTCCTTTCCCTTAGTATTCCCCTTGCATTTTGTGTTTCCAAAGAGCTTATACCCATCCATCAGGTTTCTTAATGTCAAACTGGTGGGCAAAATATATAGCCGGATTCCATTTTCAAAATTGGGATGTGGAAGTCTAGGAAAGGTGAGTTTCTTCTCCAGAGTTAGTACCGCCCACTGAAGGAAACAGTTTTACCTTTTTTTTTTTTTTTTAAAAGACTTGAGATAATTACATGAAGTCTTTGACCCATACAGTCTACTTTATTTATTTTATTTTTCCTTTTTTCCTAAAATCAACAACTATGTCTTCTGTACTATCTTCTATGGGGATAAAACAGAATCCTTTTCCCTCAAGGACTTTAAACCTGTTTTTAAAGAAAACACATATACTCATAATAAAATATGTAACCTCCAAGGGAATTTGTATTAGATGACCTGTCCAGCATTTTGGACATTGATAACAGAAGGGCATGCTTTAGGCTGAAGTGACTGGGGAGGTTGTACATGGATGTTGATTAATTTCCTGAGGGAGGGAGCACCATTCCAGACCAGGAGGCGCCCAGGAGCAAGGGCTAGCCACTCCAGAGTAAGCATGTTTCATTGAGAAGACAAAGAAGAGACCAAGGAGGATAGGAAAAAAAAAAATTCAAGTAGAAGAAATTCTGCATTTATAATAACTTTGGAAATTAAGCATCAAATAGGTGGCAGAAATTGAGAAGAGTACAGTCTAGGCTTCCTAAAGGTTGAGCCAAATCTTCATCTCTGTAATTCCTTGCACAGATTTATATGATGCTCTAAAGAATAATTGAAGAGGTAGAGGGAAAAAATCCTCTTCTTGAGAAGTAGGAAAATTTTTATTATTCCCACTTTGAGGAGGAGAAAACTGATGATAACTTACCCAAGTCCACACAACTAGTAAACTCTGGGATCATCTTCAAACCTCCAAATACTTATTTTCTCAAAGACTTTCCTCTTAATGATTTGAAAACAACATACAGCTGCTGAGTGATAGCTGGCCAACTGTAGAACAAGAGAGGTGGTCCAGACCATGACCTTGGGAGCCTTCATGAGTTTCCAACTCTATGACTTAATCCTTTAAAGACCCAGACAAATCATTTAATAAATCCACATCTGAGTTTCCTTATCTATGAGTATAAGTTGAAAACAATTGAAATTAAGAAAACTCACGTCCTGGGATGCTGTGAAAATTCAAAGAAATGGTATCTCTATGGTGCCAGGAGGATAAATGTTCCCCAAATTTCAGTTCTTCCTTCCTTCCCCATGTTATCCACCTCCAGTATTTACATGAATAATCTATTCTGCTACTTCCAACAGTGGTCACATGGCTTGACCTTACTTCCAAACGGATTCAGCAGTGCCTGGAAGTCTTTCTAAATAAACTGAGGGGTTAGTAAGGCAATCTGTATGAAATCTTTTTTGGGAGCTGCGCAGTAGCGGGGAGAGTGATATTTGGAGCTAAATTCTACCTCCGCCACTTCTTCAATGTGTTATGATTATGGCAGAATGGTTAGTGCTTAGACCATGGGGTCTGACTGATTTAAATCCTCATTCTACTCTCCTAGCTGTCTCCAACAGGATAGATTACTTAATCTGGCTCTGTCAGTTTCCTCATCTCTGAATTATTAATAGTAAACAGGTATAGTGAAATAATAATAATATCATATGTCTGACATCAGGTTTAAATGAGTTAATGTACCTGGGGTATCTGGGTGGCTCAGTTGGTTGGGCATCTAACTCTTGATTGTGGCTCAGGTCATGATCTCAAGGTCGTGAGACTGAGCCCCATGCTGGGCTCAGAGCCTGCTTAAGAGTCTATCTCTCCCTCTGCCCTTCCCCCTACCTCTCTCCCTCTAAATAAATAAATAAATAAGACATGTGACAGATAGGGGTCATATTATAATATATATATATATAATAAATGTGACAGATGGGGTCATATTCAGTGTTCATTTCATAAGCATTAACTGGACACCAAGTTTAGATTTGGGAATACTGGTGGAATTGGAGAGAAGTGGATAATTTGAAAGACATTTAGAAATAAAAGGCTTTATGATGGATTATATATGACAGATAAGAAAGATTTGGGGACAGAGATTATATACAAGTTTTGTGTATATAATAGGATCGGCAGGTGGGGCATTTCTTTGGGAAGAAACATTCAACTCTGATATTTTTCACTCATTAGTATGCTATGATAATTGTCCATGCTAATCAATATACTCATACATTCTCATTTTTTGATGGCCATATTGTATTTCACTGTATGTATAGTTATTTATATGTAATTTAGTTAACTAGTCTTGTATTGATAAACATTTAGGCTGTTTCCAATTTTTTCACAATTTTCAGTAAGGCTTCAGTGAATACCTTTATAAAGACATTTGGCTACACCTACTCAATTACCTTCTTAGGATAAGTTCCAGGAAGGGGGAATTGCATGGTCAGTGGGTATCACAATGCACATTTTGGCATGTACTGCCAAATTATCCTCCATCAGAACGGCACCAGTGGAAGCTTACGTCAACAGAACAAGAGAGTGCCCATCTATCAATATATGGATACTGAGGTATCAATGATCTTTTAAAATGTTTCCTTTAATATTCCCATTTAAAAACAGAACAGGTGACAGAGATTCAGAGAGGCTAAATAACTTGTGTGATCTCACACAGCTAGAGTAGTGAAGCTGGAAGGAAAATTCCATTTTCCCATCAGCCCAAAGGTTGCTTTGCTTCATTTATAATTTTTAAACATTATCTCTCAAAAATCAAAAAAACCCCAACCCCCCCCAAAAAACAAAAACAAACAAACAAAACAAACCCAAAAGTCTAAACTCTTCACAGATTGCATGTTTTAGGTCTTAGCTTTACTCCTGAGGATTACAAAGAAATAACTCAGGTGTGCTGAGTTTCTCAACAGAGTAGAATGATGTTTAAGGGACAAACTGAGAGTTTTCCTGTTCAAAAATTTCTCTTCTGGTTCTTTGCACTAAAAAATTTCAAGAAATTTACATTCTATACATCTAAAACATTATGCATTATACATCTAAGATTCTCTTTAAAATACAAATCATTCCTTGTTATGATGGAAAGCAGATCAGAATCATTGGCAGGGTGGATTTAACAAATTGATCACCTTCAGAGCCCTGAAGAAATGAAACTGACTGCATATGTCAGTTTTGAGATGGAAAAAGTGGGCCATAAAAAGTTAGATGGGAGACTACTCCTGAGGGAAACTCCACTTGTTTCAGAATAGGGCACACCATCTGTCAAGCAATCTAGAATGTTCAACAAAAGTTAATCAGTTCCTCAAAAAAGGTTCAAATTCTGTACAAAAGATTTGGGAAAATTTCAGTCACCAGTACCCCAATTCTATGAATTTCCTGACACCCCAATACAGTCCCGTGCCCAATACATTTCCTTTCCCCTGTATACACAAATGCTTCTCACTGGAGAGAATAATGCACCTAGGGCCACTCCGTAAGAATTGCAACATGCATGTTCCAAAGGAAACAGCAGAGGCTGGTGTTGACTGGGCTCTGGGTCTCATGAGACCACACGTTTCCTTTCTTTGGGGACCAACAAATCTGTCTGGCCCACCCACCATGCTCCAGCCAAAATTCTTGCCAGAAAAAGGAGAAAGAGGTTTAAAAGTAAAGTATAGAGGGAGAGAAGGAAATTACTGTTTACCTTTCTATATGCACCACACATCTTGCTAGGCATATAATTCTCTTACAAAATTCTCATGATAATTTCTCAGTCTCCTACCCCCCGCTTTCTTTGCCACATATTTTTTATGGTGTTTTCTTTTCTCAGACAGTTTTTTTTAGAGAAATTGAAAGTTATTCTATACAACTTTAAAGCTTACTTCGACTAACTTGATGGAAGAAGCATCAAATGACATTGTTTTGGAGAAAACAAATAGATGGTAACAAATAGATGGTAAACAAACATTTCTGTAAAAAAAAAAAAAAAATTTTCCACCAAATCCTGAAGCTTAAGCATGGCTTTCACCATTCCTTTGCTAATAGTGCCAAACAATTAAGATTCAAGGAATGATTAACTTCCTGATGAATTAAAGGTTTCAAAATTTTTGTGGCAATCTTCCTGAGGGAAAATCTTTCTAACATATTTATGTCTGTATTACTGACAGTCTGCTAAACTTTGGGTTTATCATTTTGAATATTATTTTAATGCAGATGAGGAGGATCCAGGAGACCAGACCTAATTCCATGATAAACTTTGAAATCTAAGATTATGATTAAGCCTCATTTGAGTTTTATCAAAGGCTTTTCCCTAAGGGAAGTGAAACCATTAAAGCTTGTCAGTAGGGAATTATGCTTCCTTTCTGAACTGAGTACTGGACTCAGGGAACAAAAACTTGGATTTAAGATTAATTGGGACTGTGTTAATATGTATTTATGGGAAACATAATTCTTATATGTTTATATGAACACCTTATTTTGAAGAAATGAATATTTTAATCAGTGAAGAATGTTATCATCCTCTGCCTATTAAGGCAGAGGAAAGTAGAAGTAAATACTTAGCAGGTTCTCATTCTATTATCCCAGAATACAAGAAAGCAATTTGTGCCCCCCACCTTTTAAATCTTTTTTTCTGGGAAGTTTCTATTTGTACCTTTCTGGGCCAGTCATTAGATATAATAAAAAGCAGGGTAGAAGGAAAAATTGAGACTTTGATTGAATTTGGTTATGTCTAAACCTTGGATTTTTCCACCTGGCTGGCTAAGCCAAGCGTCTCCATGAAGAGGCTATAAAACCCCAGTCAGACAGGTGATTGGCAGCCTTACTCTGCTACCTCTGACATGCCAACAGAGAGAAATGGAAGATGGAAGAATGGAAATCAGTGTGAACAAGGGCAGGACTTTTCACTCAAACTTCAAATTCTGTTTCAAAAACTAACACATACACATATGAACATCAAACCCTAATAATAAACTTAGAAAACAGAACTGAGGGAAGAAAATAGGCAACATGGAATACAGTGGTCATCTAAGAATCTGCTATAATTATTACAATATTTGCAGTTGTGATCATGAACTCATATAAACTGTAATGTCCTTATTTTAGCAGGTATTTTCTGCTGGATCGATCCCAGCTTGGCATTTTTACCCAGTCCCTGCTGTATCAGATATGGTACAGAACATTCTGAACAAAGTCTTGGCCCCCAAGTAGGTGAGTCCCAAGAAGAATGTCCCAGGTTCTAGGGCCATTTGTGCTCTGGAAACTCAAGGGCTTACAAGCACATTCTACCAGAGATGTAATTACATCTATTTTAATAGAAAAAAATGAAAGGAAAGAAAATGTAGGAAGAGACCTAGAGTTACTTCACTTTTTGTTTCCCAAAATATGATAAAATCTCATACCAGAAGTAAGCAATTTCAACCTAGTTGAAAGTCAGATATCTTTTACACCTTTAATATAATTCAATTAAAAATATTCATTTAATATTTAGAAGACACAGATATAAGCAAACACAGATGCTCATGAAATGATAACGTGGCATGGACATGTGTGCACGAATGTGTGTGTTTCAGTGGGTATGATCTGTTCACTTGGGAAAAGAGAAGCCAACTGCAGTGTGTAAGGAATGCTGTGAAGTATAAATTTTAAGCAGTGACCAGGGTCAAGTAATCACTCTAACTGTTCCTCACATTTCATCACATTGTCTGTGTTGACCCAGAGAAGTCCCTAGAGAAGCATTATTGTTCAGTATTTGATGTAGAACCCAGTTCTTGCCATGATAATTCATTTCAACTCAATGAGGTGCTGAGAGCGTGGTATGTGTTAGGCACAGTGGAAATACAGGGGAATAGCAGTAAATCAGGCAAATATGGTCCCTGCCTCCATGGAGCTTATAATCTGAGGAAGAACAGGCATTTCTTGTATGTTTCCATTATTCTAGCTGTTAATGCTATGTAACTACAGAATAATCCAGCACTGAGAGAATTTTAGTCTTAATTGACTCTGATTTATTCATATGCCATATGTTATATGATTAGTAAAAAAAAATCCAGAAACATTAGAACAGAGACAACTCCTTTTGAAAACAAAAAAATATTTCCTCCTAAAAAGTCATCACAGCCTGGACTCTAGACTTGGACCATCTGTTCTGTGATCTGCCTAATCAGAGGTAGTAGTAGGCAAGTTACACGGCATCCGTTGTCCTAAATCTGGCTGAGGCCACAACTCAGAGGCCAGTAGATCAGCTGACTCAGCTACTGACCGACATCTGAGAGTCCACATGTCATGTATGATAGTAAGGTACCTCTGTCTGGGGCCTTAAATGATATGACAAAGGAAGTAACGTGGCTTTGGTTTGTTTCATATATTCCATACCAAACTCTTAAGATACATATAGAATTTTGTTTTAAGCCCAAGATAGACATAAATATATGTTTGGAAACCTGATCCATATTCTAACACATGCCTGATATAATTCTGTATTCTGCATATGTGTTAGCTCTATTTTAAAAACATTTATTTCTTTCTCAGAGGCCAAATTCTCATATTATCTCATTTGTCTAATGAATAATTTATAAGTGCAAGGAAAAAAAAACAGAAAACAAAACAAAAAAACACCAGGATTTTCTTTTGCTCTGTGCTACAATACAGTGGGGGGGGGGGGGGAGTTAAGTGACTCTCAATAGCATTTAATCCTCTAGCCTCTTCCAATTTGCTAGGCAGATTTTCTCCAGACCAGTAGCTAGTGTTCCTCAGCCAGGAAAGAGAAATTCTCTCTACTAAATATGTGTTTAGAAATCTGATGCCTGTAGATTTGGACTATTTGTGGTCTCTGAAGGTCAATGACACATGAGAGAAGGAATGGTCATGCCTAATATTGATTTTCAAAAGCCAAGTACTCTGAAGGGCTCTTTAGAAAGATTACACAGCCTAGAAAGTCTAAGAACTAATACGGCAAAACTATCACCCCTTACACCACAAGGATAGCCAATTCACCCTCTCTGGAAATAATAAACAACCAGGATAATACATACACATTCAAGATCCCTTCATCATGTTCAGGCAATGGTCATTAGGACTTCAAGATGATAAGATGATCTGGTCAAATAGACCTACGGGATATCCACCCATTTCAGTCAAAGAATGCCTCAGGTCAGGCAACATAAGGCTTCTGGGGTGTTAGGCGCAGGAAAGCTATAAGTTTCTTTACATTAAACTTTGTTTTCATGCAGTGCAAACAGACACCTAATAGCTGGTTTGATCCCCTGCCCAGGAAACTGATGGAAGAAGACAACCACTCTCAGGGATGGCAACAGAGTCCAGAGACTTCATGCAGAGCTAAAGATTACTAGCAAAACTCCAGCAGTGGGAAATTCCCTCAACAGATTTTTTTCAACAATGAGAAAATTAGCCATCCTTTATTTTCACATTGGAAAAGCAAAGAGTTCGATTAGCTGGAGTTATAAAAGTTTCTTGTTTGTTAGGAAGCCCTTGAGCTCGAGCTGGGCAAGATTCTGGCCCAAGTCTTCATGGAACAAATGAAATGTTTATGCTGATCTTTAGCCAGAAGGCACAGTTGTCAATATTCAGTGATTAGTGGAAAAGTTATGTCTAGTTTGGATATGTGGGTATATATTCATATAGACATTATATATATGCTAAATTTAGGCAACTACCTCATATCTGATTTTATATCTGCAGACATAAGCTGGATAAATGATTCCATCAAAAGGGACAATTGCAAAAGGTTTCCCTGGCCACAATTTCACTTCAGAAATAAAAGAAAGTAGAGAAACATGGTTTATGTCTCCTAAAGGTTATTAGTAGTTCTTTTTTTAAAGAATATTTTTTATTTATTTATTTGACAGACAAAGATCACAAGTAGGCAGAGAGGCAGGCAGGGGGATGGGGGTGGGAAGCAGGCTCCCCGCTGAGCAGACAGCCCAATGCGGGGCTCGATCCCAGGACCCTGAGATCATGACCTGAGCCGAAGGCAGAGGCTTAACCCACTGAGCCACCCAGGTGCCCCATGGTTATTAGTAGTTCTTAATGAAAAGTATCGGCTAACTTATTGTTAAAATTTCCGTAGTTGATGCTAACAATGCCAAGGAGTTACAGGAAAGTCTATATGGAGTCTGAATTCCTCTGTCATATACAATGTCTACTTTATCTCTTCTTGGTGGCTTGTTGCTGGCCTGGTACCACATTCCTAGACCTTGTCCTCGAATGGCCCACTGAACTTCCTGAGTCCCTATTTTACTTATTTACCAATCAATCAATATTTACCAATCAATTTTTGATCCCTCTGTAAAGTCCCTTAAGGATTACATGAGAAGAAAATATAGGTTTCCTGTTCTGAAAGAGTTTAAGATATTAATTAGATGGGCTTGATTGGTACCAAGGATCAGAATAAAATAATCAACAGAGAAAGAAAGAGAGATAGAAGATGCATAAACTCTTAGTCTCATAAGAATAGAAGTTCAAACTGACTTCAGAAAAAGGAGATGTGAGGCTGACCAGAAGAAGTCAATGGAGGTGGAAGTAATGGGGCTCCAGTGGTGCTTGGAAGTATTCGATCATCTAGAAAGGAGAAGGGAGAGCATTCCAGGATCTTAGACGAACATGAGCAATGAAGAGAAATGGGTTGACAGGAAGAATATCTGCGTGAAACAAAGAGAGGATTTATACTATAGAACAGGAGAAATAAAGTTAGGTGGGAAGGATTCAGACGACCACAAGGTGATCAATAATCAATGATCATAGGATCACTGGCTGTTAATTGAGTCTTTGCATGAAGGAAACAAATGATACACCACTGCCTAACCACCTCACAGACATTAAACAGACATCTCAGTATGGATGACAGAAATCCATCTACATGAAGAATTACCCTGACCTTCATGGTTGTTGATACAGATTCCAGAATTGTAGCCTTCAAGTAATTCCTTTCTGATGCAAGGGACTATTCCCTGACAGGAATAGTCATTGGCCTTGGGTCTCTGAGGCACTTATTGGCTGAGATGCTATGCCATACAGATAGAGAAGCATTACTACTCTATTGCACTAAGGGCCATGAAACTTACAGCTACTGCATCCTCGAGGCCATGATGCAATGCATCCTGGCTACAGACAAATGCAAATACCTCAGACAGGACACGTTAGAACCCTCTCTCAGAAGATACTTATTACCTCCAAAGTAAGCTACAGCATTCTTGTTGCCAAGACTTCATCATGCATTATCCATATGGTATAAATATGCATTCTCATCTTGCTATTTGCAACTCTTACCTTTTTAAAGTTAAGTATACACATTTGTATACTTCCAAAAAAACCCTTGATGTACATATTAACATGCCTACTATAGCTGGCCCCTACATTTTATACAAAGAATACGTCATATATTTCTATAATCTGTACACATGTGACAGTGATGTTTCTTTTTAACATTTATTACTTTGTCAGAGGCCAAAGGCTTATAATATCTCACTTCATTTCATGATAATTTATGATTTGTCAAGTAAAACACAAGTTCTTTTCCATTTTTGTTTCATGACTGTGGAAAGAGAAGAAATTACTTGGTGCTTCTCTCTTCCATTCCATGCTCTGTTCATTAAACAGATTTCTTCCTCAGGCTCTTTCAGTTTGACACCCTGGGGAATAGGAGGGGAAGGGTAGGGGTCAGTAAGACTTTCTTCAGAGACATTTATGCCTGACCTTGAATGATGAGTACAGTTTCATCAGTGGAAATGGGAACATTTTAGAGGGAACATTTTATCCCAAGACACAGAATTATGAGAGGGCTATGTTCCAGAAAACTCAACTCTTGGTGTATGCCTAGAGAAGGAATGAGTGGAGAATGGGGAAAGATGTGGTCAGAATGGTTGCTTGGGATCAAACTATGAAACTTTCTTTTATACCATGCTAAAAGCAAAATGTTTAGTTTAGTATTAGTTTAGTTTTAGTTTAGTTTTGCTCTTTTGAAAAATTGCCTGCCTGAAGTTTAAGGAAGGAAATAAGATAAAGAAAAATGGGTTCAAACATCTTACATTAAAAATTGTTGTGAGTCTCCCACCAGGCGTGACCTTGAGCTTGCTGGTACTCTGAGCCAGCAGAATCATGCGTACCAGTGGGCTGTGGTTACTGATTCAGGCCTGGAGGAGGGTGAAAGCTGTGTTGTGATTGACAGGACATCCTCAAACTTGCATTTTAGAAGGAAAATGTTTTGCTTGTATTCCCCTGCCTTAGGGACCCCATGCTGAGCTTTAGCTGTTTGTCTTTTTTGGGTGTTGGGCTTAAATGAGGCCCCCCCATAGAGAGTGCAGACACATTCTGTCCTCAGAGCAACAATTACATATTCTATTTATTCCATTGGTACATTGCCCCTGAAGCTTAAATCCACTGACTATTGTCATAACTGACGCTAGTGGCTGCCGTCAGGCTCTGCCAAGTCAGGCGTAGTTGCTGAATATGAAGAGGAGACAAGCAAGGGGTGGGAAGAAAGAGAACTTTAAAGGAGCTTTCTGGCCCTTCTCTTTCTTCCAAAAGGCCACTGAACATTCTTCCACAATATGTAAAGTCTCTACTGTCTACTTCCAGATCCTTCAACATTGAAAGAACCCCAGCAAACACAGGATCCACTTTAGGTATCCAACAAACCTAAGCAAACTTCAAATATTAATATAAAGCTGTTTCTTGGCAAAAGAACCACATATAAAATACACACTTAGGAATGAGTGAGAGGATTCATACTAGAAATGGAATAAATATTTACTGGCCTGCAGCAGCATGGAGTCTTTCAGAAGGCAAGGAAAGCCATTTCCTGGTACCCAAATGGAGACAGCCAACCAGAACTAGGGAGAAGAAGATGTCTGTGTACATCAGGGGCTCCCACGGTAAGAGGAAGTGCAGCAGAAGTAGTAAAGCCCAGAACCAGAGGCTGGATCTACGCAGGGCTCTCCCTTTGTACAGCTCTCTGTAGATGAAACAGATTGCCAAGTACTTGGAAGCCCTCAGTCCATTATATATGCATGCAAGTGTGCATACACGCAGAGACAATATCATTTCCACTAAATTGCTTTATAGACAAATATCTTCTTAACTACTCTATGGGGATAATATCCTTGTATTATAAAGAGAGAAGCTAACAACCAAGTGGTAAAGAAACTTCTCTCAATTCAATTAAAAATTTATGATAAAACCTCAGGGTCATGAGATTCAGCCCTGCGTTGGGCTCCATAGGGGGGTCTGCTTCAATTTTTCTCCCTCTACGTCTACCTCCACTCATGCTTGCTCGCACTCTTGCTCTCTCTCAAATAAATAAATCCTTAAAAAGTTATAAAAAATTTAAAAACCTAAAAAAATTGTGAAAGAAATCATGTAAAAAATATGTTAAAAAACATGTTGACTGATTTTCAACCTAATAAATCAGAGATACATTACATGTCTCTGTAATACGCAATTACCTCTTTATGTGCTCTGAAAATGAATGATATTCTATTAACTATTATTATTAATTAAGTGTAGCTCATGATCTGTGTTTTAGTCAAGTACTATTAATACTAGGGTATCACATAAGGCCTGATTTATTAATATGAATTATGTCATCTAAGTATAAGAATATAAGAGAATATAAAAGCATAACTACAAAAGAAAATTTGGTTGTGACAAATGATTGAGTAAAGTATTTACCATTTTGGTGCCTCTCTGAAATATCTAAATGTTCTGATACACTCATCAGCACTTGGCACATGGCAATGTTTAAATATGTGTCTTCCTGGGTCTGCATACTCCAGTAGTGGGAGACTCCATTCAAAATGAGCTATGAGATCGTGCAGTAAGCCATTCATATTAAATCCTTAACAGATAAACCCATCTACCTGCATCTACATCAAAACCACTGAACGTTGCAGGAGAAAAACATATTACCATAACCACCAACCTCAAGTAGATAATCAAAACTATTTATCACCTTGAAGAACCATGAAGAACCTGAAAAGTTATCCTCTTCTCCTTGCAAAGTTAATCTATCACTATTTCATTGATACTGGCAGGAGATGTGAGACATTAGGGTCAGAGACCAAGGACAATAGCACATATTAAGACAATAGCAACAGTCAGGGTGTCAGCATTTGTGTGGGTTCAAAAGAGCAAGGTGACATCTGCACACGCAAGTGAGTTGCTTTACTGAAGAGACATCGTGTGCTTAGGGAACCTGGATATTTTATAATAGGCAGTCAGCCTGTCAGACCATTGCCCCAGAGGGAGACATTCTTCTTTTTGCACTGAACAGTAAACAGACCTGCCCCTTGCTCTGGAGAGAGACACTATCAATCTCCCAGGGTTGTTCACAATATAGTCTTGGGGGAAAAAAAAAAGTTCCACAACAAAGGAGTCAGCTACTCAGACTGTAAGATGAGCAAAAATGAAAAAGTCCCATGGAGAACCATCTCCCCAAACCACCCTACTCTGTTCTGTTCGATTACTAACTCTCCTAAATGACTACTTGAATCTCTTTCTCCCCAGACATCCTAAAGACCACTGTCATATGGCAGATCTTATGTTCCTTGGTTTTCTTCTAGTTCACTTTTGCTCCTTTTCAGTTTCTTCTGCTGGCTTCTCTTTCTCAGTGGATCTGCTAATGTTAGAGGGCTCTTGGGATCCTTTCTCCTTCCCATCTGCTATGAACTGAATTGAGCCCCTCAAGATGTACATGTTGAAGTCTTAGCCTGCAATGTGACAGTATTTGGAGATGGGGACTTTTGGAGGTTATTAAGTTTGGATAAGATCATGAGGACCCTCATGATAGGATTGGTGCCTTTATAAGAAAAAATACAAAAGAGCTTGCTTCCTCTCTCTCTCTACTCCACACACATGCACCGAGGAAAAGCCATGTGAGGACACAGCAAGAAGGCAGCTGTCTAAACCCAATAAGAAAGCTCTCAATAGACAAAATGACCCTGCTGGTGCCTTGATCTTGATCTTCCAGTCTCCCAACTTATGAGAAATAAATTCCTGCTCTTTAAACCACCCAGGCAATAGTACTTTTTTATGGCTGCCCAAGCTAAGACACTACTATCTATGAGTACTCATGCAGACTTCTGGCTTTAAACACTATTTATATGTTACAGGCACACAAAACTCCATCTCCATTCCCAGTCTCTCCTATGAAACAAAGATTTGTATATAACTGCCAATTTGACATTTCCACTTAAATATTTAATATACATCTCAAAATGTAAACACAGCCACAAAAGAATGAATAATTTCACCTTCCAATTCTATTCTTCTCTCGATCTTGCCCATCTTAGTAAATGTCAACACCATCTACTCAGACTGAAAATTCTGGAGTCACACAATTCTGTATTTCCTTTGCTCCAGTCCTGCTTAAGACAGTTCATCAGCAGATCTTGCCCCTCTGTCCAACATGTTGAGGACCTCCTCTGCATCTCTACTACCACCACCATAACTAAGCCACCACCACCTTCCGCCAGGACTACTGTAATGGTTTTCTAACTGGTCTCCTAACTGGTTTCTATCCTTTTCGTACATAATCCATTTCTACACAACAATTATAGAATAGTCTAAAAATTTAAATTTTTATTCAAATAATTCCTCCCCAACTCTCATTACTCCCCAACAGTATCCCCTCCAATGAGTTTTTGCATTTACAATTAAATGCAAACTCCTTAGCCAATCTATAAAGCCCCACGATCTGGCCCTTCCTCCCTCTTCAAACTTATATTGTACGAGCTAGTTCCTCACCCTTTATCCTCCAACCTGTGGTCTATTCAAGAAACAGAAAGAAGGTTATGCCATATCCTCAGGGTCATCAAGTTAGATGTTTGCCATCCCTGAAATTCCACCCCCCTCCTCCTGATCTTCACATGGATAGTTCTTCCTTGTCATTCAGATCTCGCTTTAAATTCATTTCATTCTCAAATGCTCAATCTAATACTGTAATCTAGTTATTCTCAGGTCACATCATCCTATTTTAACTGTCTACATAATATTTCTTTTATGTATGAGTTTAATATCATGAAAGTAAACTCCTTGGTAATGAGGAGCTCTTGTAGATATCTTGCTTATTCTGGTATTGCCCTTATTTCAATAGTATTTGGAACAGCAAGTATATTTTTAAAAAATGGATAGATGGATGGATGCATAAAGGAATAAATAAATAACATGTGTAGGAATTGGCAGGGGTGGGAATTCCTTGGAGAACAACACAGGTAATTAAAGCAATAAGACCCTCTCATTATCTTTTGGCACAATTTGACTGGTCCACATACGTAGTAGGTATTCAGGCATCTGGAGGCCTTTATTTTGAAGATGAACTAATTTTTTATATATATATATATAATATTCATATAATATATATAAATATAAATATAAATATAAATATATATATATTTGCCTATAAAGAACTTTTAAACCACTTCTAGGTAAACATAGTTTCTAAGCCTCCTAAATAATAAGTCATTATACCTAAAATCAAACAATGTTATGGAAAAAATACACAGACTTGAGTTTGCTATTTTATCTTTTAAATTAATTAGTTCATGTATTTACTTTTAAAACTGTTTTGAGTATGTCCTATGTGTAGTCACTACATAGAAACAGATTTTGACAGTCAGCAGGACAGAAAAGGGATTCTTCTCTTCCTAGAACTTATAAGTAACAAGATACAGCATGCAGAACCAACCACCTAGAGCTGGGCACAGCTCCTTGGCAGAGTATGAGATTCTTTTATCTTGTTTTCTGATTTTTTAATTGACAAAGCTACACTCACTAGCTAGTATATGTTTTACAGAATAATCTCTTGGGGGTGCCTAGGTGGCTCAGTGGGTTAGGCCTCTACTTTTGGCTCGGGTAGGTCATGATCTCAGGGTCCTGGGATCGAACCCCGCATCGGGCTCTCTGCTCAGCGGGGAGCCTGCTTCCCCTTCTCTCTCTCTGCCTGCCTCTCTGCCTAGTTGTGATCTCTCTCTCTCTCAAATAAATAAATAAAATCTTAAAAAAAAAAGTGTTACAGAATAATCCCTTGAAAAATTGTGTTTTAGACCCATAAAAAATTAAAAATCTTTGTTTTAACCCAATTTTGAATAGTCTATGAACATATCAAAGAAATTGCCATTACTTAATTTGAAAATTTCTAGCCTGCCATTGTACTGCCTTGAGAAAAACTTTTAATAGACTGTTGCCTCAATTTTTTAATCAGGAAAACATATTAGCAAAACAAACACCTCATTTTCAAACCAACAGGAGATGATACAATAAATATAAGATGTTTGGTCTTTTCACAAATCTAGTTTTATACAATATCCCCTAAATTGTATCATGAATACTTATTATTATCTCTTTAGGAAAGAAGGAAAATATTTCTAGGAAGAAACAACACTGAGGCATTAAAAACCAATAGCTATTTGAATTGCGTATTCTCAAGTCATATTAGTTAAACCACATGGGGTCCTATCACTGCTATCTTCCTTGTGACATCTTATATGGCCCTAATGATATGTAATGGGGGGAAAAAATCACCTTCAAGTTGGTCATGATGGGAGTATTTAGAGCTCAGAATTTGGTAAACTCTAGAAATCAAGGTTTTCCCTGTACTCAATCTTCTTTTCCTTCCCATCGTCCCCTGAAGAGCCGGATGTTACAGCAGTACGCCACTGATTCTACTGCACTGATGCATGCAAACCCCTTCT